>NW_006239115.1:894695-951264 GCF_000226075.1 Solanum tuberosum | reverse complement strand
GGGGGGGGGCTTCATAGGACCCTAGATAAATTTAGGTGTCGCTAGAATTTTTCTCATAGTTTAGGAGGTACTTATGCATTATCCCTAAAAAATTATTGTTAATTGTGCAATGTTTGGTTTGATACATAAAAGATTGTAATGAATGAGCCAAAATGGTCTTATTTAAAGATCAACTCCATCATTACATATATCGTTTTTTTTCAAACAATAATTATTGAATTACCAAAACAAGAAAAATGTAATATAGATAATAAACCAGGTAAAATGTAATGTATACAAAGAATCGAGTACTATATAGAACAAGAAATATTCATAATTAAGAGGCTAGCGTACAATTGATTAACTAATATGTAGGAGTAAGACATATGAATGACCCCATACACCGGCCTTGTTTTCATATACAAATTCAAAATTACTTCTTCTTTTGTTACGTATATATAATAGATATTGAATCCTTTTGATCAAGGGTTGACTTTGTTAAGAAATGTTCTATAATTATGGAATTATTTTCTCCAGATTTATTTAGGGATCTTATTCATAATTTTGAATAGCTGAGGCCAAAAGAGATTGTTGGAACAGAGTTCAGCATTTCAAGAAAGGTTTGCATACAACTTATAAAAGAATTGAGACTTTAACTTCTTGAATACTTGGTTTTTTAACATCGTCAGTTGGAACTTGCATTATCTTATTTCAAATACATAGTGCTTTGTAGGCAGAACACATATGTACTAGGTTTTTTTTCTTCAAAACCTCCCAATGGGTCAAATGTATCAATCAAACAGATATTTATATGAATGGGATCAAAGTGCTAAGCCTATTTATTAAAAAAAATGTATAATGCATAGACATCTCAAACATTTGGGGACTAATTACATCCTATCCTAGAAGTTTCCCCAATTACAAAAATATTTTTCATTGCTCTCGAATACATTCTTTGGTTGTGTGATAAATTGAACAAGATACATTACTTAATGGGAGGGATATGTCCGAGAGGTGTTAGGGATGTATCCGAGAGGGGGGATGTAAGAAGAGGAACTTTGTATTAAAGATGAACTTGTTGCAGGTCACAAGAGGGACCTGTTCCTCTTCTTCTGGGAATAACAAGAAGCAAAACAAAGGAAAAAGGAAGAAAAAGGAGGTTCCAGATCTATTCTAAGCAACTAAAAGAAAAGCAAGTTCATCCATGCCTTCTTTAGTGAAATCTGCCACTACTTATACTACTCTAGTAGCTATTACTCATGCTCTTTTGCTATCAGAGTCTGTTTCCCTTTTGCATCTGGGACCACGTAGTGGTCCAGGTATTGTGGCACTCGTTTGTACCTGGTACTACGCCTGTTGTTGTCCAACTTGTCCTGCGGAGTCATTACATTGCCGCCCTCATGGAGAAGAACCTTGTCCTCAAGGTTCAAGTGAGGAAACTGCTGCAAGAGGGTATATGAGTCCTCCCAAGCTGCATCTTCAATAGGCAAACCTACCTATTTGACAAGGCATTGAGGCACCTTATGTGCCCCTTTGGTAACATCCCTCGTCTTTAAAACAGCTTCAGGTGTAAGTGTGACAGAGGGAGTTTGGTCCAACAATTCAATAGGTGTAATCTGATTAGTTGGTTTGCCGATACACTTACGTAACACTGAAACATGGAACACAGGATGGATTCGAGAAGAAGGTGGCAGATCGAGTTTATAAGCCACATCACCAATGCGTTGAATGATCTGAAAGGGTCCAAAGAAACGCCTGCTCAATTTGGAATGGCGTTGCAGACGAACTGAAAGTTGTCTATATGGTCGAAGACGGACATACACCCAATCACCAATATCAAAGATCACCTCCCTACGACCTTTGTCAGCTTGGAACTTCATCCTATCTTGAGCCTGCAGTAAATTAGACTTCAACACAACCAATGTTTCATCGCGTTGTCGCAAAGAACCCGAAACTGTAGGATTGGAAGTGTTGTCTAACACAAAACGAGAGACAATAGGAGGAGGCCGGCCATAGACTGCCTCAAAAGGAGTCATCTTGGAGCTGTGTTGGTATGAAGTATTGTACCAAAATTCTGCCCAGGGAAGAAGAGGGACCCATGTAGAAGGAGTATCTGTAGCAAAACAACGGAGATACATTTCAAGGCATTTGTTCAGTGACTCTGTTTGGCCATCCGTTTGTGGATGATAAGCAGAACTCTTGGCCAAATGAGTTCCCTGGAGTTTGTTAATTTCCGTCCAAAATTCAGAGATGAAAATGGGATCGCGGTCAGATACGATTTTGGTAGGAAAACCATGTAACCGGACAAATTCTTGGACAAAGACTTCTGCTACTTTTTGACTGGTAAAATTTGCAGATAGAGCAATAAAATGTCCATACTTCGACAATCTATCTACAATCACCAAGATCACAGTGCGCCCCTGAGATGATGGAAGGCCTGTAATAAAGTCCATGGAAATTTCAGCAAAAATCTCAGAAGGAATCGGCAAGGGAGACAGTAATCCCGCAGGTTTCAGTTGTGAATCCTTCATCTGCTGACAAATTTGACATTCAGAGACGAACTTCTTGACATCAGATCGCATGCCAACCCAATAAAACTTTAAGACAGTCGGTGAAATGTGCGAGCGACGCCTGCATGACCTCCAATTTTGGAAGCATGAAATTCTTCCAATAGCATTAGACGCAAAGATGCATCCTTGGGAATAACCAGGCGATTCTTGAATAACAGGAGACCTTCCTGAAAGGAGAATGAGGACATAAAATCTGGAGTATTCAACAATTTCTGTTGGAGAGCTAATAATTCCTCATTGGATTTGTTCAACGCCTTAAGCTTGTCAACCAAAGCTATTTCAGTGATGGCCAAAGATAACGCAAAACAAGCAGGAACGCGAGATAAAGCATCGGCAGCAGAATTTAATTTGCCTGGGCGAAAGCGTATCTCAAAATCATACCCAATTAACTTGCTAAGCCAACGTTGTTGTTCAGGGGTCTGGATAACCTGACTTGTAAGGGCTTTCAAAGGTTGCTGATCAGTTAAAATGGTAAAACGACGGCCCAATAAGTATTGGCGCCACTTTTGAACAGCCTGCGTGATGGCAAACATTTCACGATTGTAAGTAGAAGCAGCTTGCATCCTTGAAGATAATTTTTGGCTGAAGAATGCGATTGGGTGACTGTCTTGGCAAAGAACCGCACCAATGCCAGTACCTGATGCATCTGTTTCTACCACAAAATCCTTGGAAAAATCAGGCAAGAATAAAACAGGGACGGAGCCAAGAGCCTCTTTCAATTTGGCAAAAGCAACAGAAGCCTTATCGGACCATACAAATGAGTCCTTTTTCAGAAGATCAGTGAGGGGTGAAGCTAACTGGGCATATCCTTTGACAAAACGACGATAGTACCCCGTTAAACCCAGAAAGGCACGGACATCCTTTACAGATGAAGGCAAAGGCCAAGAAACGATAGCAGTAATCTTCTCAGGGTCAACTTGTAAGCCTTTTTCAGAGAGAATATGACCCAAGTAAGAAATGGAAGACTGCCCAAATTGGCATTTTGATTGCTTCACCACCAAAGAATTTTGTCGGAGAAGATCAAAGACTGATCTAAGGTGTTGTAAGTGATCCTGCCAAGACGTGCTATAAACTAGGATGTCATCGAAGAAAACAAGGACAAATTGGCGTAGAAATGGCTTAAAAATGGAATTCATGGTTGATTGAAAAGTAGATGGAGCATTCGAAAGACCAAATGGCATCACAGTAAATTCATAATGGCCTTCATGAGTTCGAAATGCGGTCTTTTCGATATCTGGGGGATGGAGGCGAATTTGATGGTATCCGGCTAATAAGTCCAACTTAGAGAATACACAAGCATTGTGCAATTCATCAAAAAGCTCATCGACGGTTGGGATTGGAAATCTATCCTTAACAGTGATAGCATTAAGAGCCCTGTAATCCACACAAAAGCGCCAAGTACCATCCTTCTTACGCACTAACAACACTGGTGAAGAATATGGACTCGAGCTGGGACGAATAACTCCCGACTTGAGCATCTCAGAAACAAGCTTTTCAATTTCAGCTTTTTGGAAGTGGGGGTAACGATATGGCCGGACATTTACAGGATTAGCTCCTGGCAAGAGGGGAATGCGATGATCTTGTGGTCGTTGAGGTGGTAAAGAGGACGGGTGATGAAAAATCTCTGGAAAAGAATTTAGAAGAGTGGCTAAGTCAGGGGGGTGATGGCATGGTGATATGAGGGTAGAAGATTGAAGATCTAGACGGAGAAAATATGAAATAGAATCTGTCTTAGTGAAGCGCCTGAGAGTGGACATATTAATTTGGGCAGGAGAGGGGGCAGGATCACCTTGCCATCGGTGATGTTTCCCGTCCAGTGTAAACTCAAAAGTACGATTGACATAGTCTGTCAAACATGGACCTAATGTGGCCAACCAAGTAACTCCAAGGACCAAATCCGAACCATGCAAGTCAATAATAAAGAAGTCTGTGACAAAGGAGAAGCCCTGAATGGTGAGTGCTACACCACGAACGACACCTAAACATCGCAGTTCTTGGCCATTTCCGACCATAACTGAAAAACCCGAAGAAGGTTCTACAAGTAATTTGAGTGCTTTGGCAGCACGAGGCTGAATAAAATTGTGTGTGCTACCTCCGTCAAGGAGAATCTGCACAGAGAGGCCTTTGATAAATGTAGTGACACGAATCGTAGAGGGATGAGGGCCACCGAACAAGGCATGGTAACTGATGCTAAGTAGAGAAGGGTTTTCAATGGTGGTAGCTGGAGGTGGTGAATCTGATGGGGGTGGAGACAAGTCATAAGGAGAGTCCTCTGTAGTATCATCATCGGCAAGAAGTAAAAAGAGTTGAGGGATGGATGAACATTTATGACCCTTGTGATATTTTTCATCACAATTGAAACAAAGGTTAAGTTCACGTTTTCGTTGAAGCTCTGTCGGTGTTAGCTTCCTGAATGATGTACGACCAACACCTGGAATAGATGCAGTCGGGGCTGAGGAGCTTGAAGAAAGGGTCGGATTTTTAGGGCTAGGAGAGGTGTGGAAAGAAAATGGGCTGGCAGGAATTTTTGACGGATAGTTGGGCCGGGTCATCGTCCCAGCTTGGGCCAACTTTTTTTGCTCTTGCAAAAAGGCCAGACTAATTGCTTCATTGAGGTCCGCGGGTCGAAAAGCCAGAACATCTGATTTAATATCAGGGAGAAGTCCAGAGGTAAAAAAATGCTTCATTAAAGGCGGCGATACATCAGAGGTACGATTGGCCAGTTTCTCAAATTGAGAAAGATAGTCACGAACGGAGGTTTGCATCTGTAGTTTTGCCAACAAGCTTTCTGGTGCCTCCATTGATTTAGACCCAAAACGAGTAGCAAGAGCCCTAAGGAAGAGGGCCCAACCACAGAGATGGGGAAGCTGATATGCTGGCAAATCTAGCGGTGTTGTTAAACAGGATGCTTGCTTTTGCAGATGGTGAAACTCAAGTAGAATCGACATGAAGTAGCTTATACTGTGCAGTCTTGAACCACTTGATGTTTTTGGGATTTTGGAGGGCCAATGCTACCAAGGAAAGCGATACGTGTTCTTATGGTCTGAACAGTTTATTTCTCCTTACAGATATATGATCTGGATTATATGCATGTATTAACCTAGTTATAACTCTGGATAGCCCAACTTAGATTTGGATTTACAGTTACATAAGCCAACTACTTTTTGTAGCTTTAAATTGTGCAGACTGAAGTAATATGAGTCAATAGGTTCAATTAATTAGGTACTGACTGGTTTAATTGTTCATTTGAGATAGTTATCCTTTAAGTCTGATCAACTTCATTTGGGGGGTAGTGGACGGGGAAATCGGGGAGTGGATTACAACGTGAGGAATCAGACTCCATCAATAAGGTGAAAGCTTAGGTAACGAACCAACTAAGCTACTAAGATTCTTCAAGTTGGATTAACTTAGGTACTAAGTGCATAAAAAAAGCTTGTGATTGGAACACAATTGACCCAATCGTTATTTTTCTGCACGCTTTTTACTCAAGTGGCTTTCAGCTTCTCTTTTTTTAATTTATAGGCACAAGAGGTCAAATGTTGATTGTTGTGAAAATTACTGAATGAATCTATTTTACTCTTACTTCGATCTCAGAAGAATGCAACAACCATCAAAATAGGCAAGAAACCATTTCTAGGAATTGCTACTTTTGCTAATCCTCGACACACTAGTAATTAAAGGACTAATTAGTTTTCATGTGTTCCTAGCTTTAAGAAACTCTGATGTTGAACAGTACCATCCTTAAATTACATCAAACATTTAGATAGGCTAAAGATGGTTCTCATGCATCACCAAATTGGCTTAATGTTTTTTTTCCGAAACATATTTTGCGTGTTTTATGAGCATGTGTAACAAGAGGAACTTTGTATTAAAGATGAACTTGTTGCAGGTCACAAGAGGGACCTGTTCCTCTTCTTCTGGGAATAACAAGAAGCAAAACAAAGGAAAAAGGAAGAAAAGGGAGGTTCCAGATCTATTCTAAGCAACTAAAAGAAAAGCAAGTTCATCCATGCCTTCTTTAGTGAAATCTGCCACTACTTATACTACTCTAGTAGCTATTACTCATGCTCTTTTGCTATCAGAGTCTGTTTCCCTTTTGCATCTGGGACCACGTAGTGGTCCAGGTATTGTGGCACTCGTTTGTACCTGGTACTACGCCTGTTGTTGTCCAACTTGTCCTGCGGAGTCATTACAGACCGCCTAGCCTAAGGCTATTACACATCCAACACCTTAGGGAATTAGTTTGATCATCAATTGAGTGACTATGAAACAAGATCAACACATTGTAAGTAATCAACGTCATCCTTTCTATTGCAAAAAAAAAAGAAAAAGAGTATGTATTACAAAATAAGCAACATTAATGGCTACATTTTGTTGCTGCATCACGAATTTCATGAAAAAGAAGATGAGTTTTTATCACAATTTTAGACGTACGCTTGTAGCAAGACAAAATGCTCAAACTCCCTTCGATGATCTATATAGATTTCGTTGAACTTGGAGTTAAATGGAGGATTTCTCTGCAATTCAGCAGATAAAATAGTATTGTCAAATAAATAATGGGTTAATAGTGTTCTCTATAAATGAAGGAATCCATCGATCGCCTTGAATGAAATTCTGAACAGAGTATGAATACACATGTTGAGCTGGAATTTGGCTACTCCACAGCACTCGTTCTTTTGCATTAGCTCCAGCTCCAGTATTTCCGAATTCTCCATAGTAAAGTGTATTCAAAGCAAATTCACCACTCCAAGGCATCCATCCATCAGGATTAATAAGATCCCCAAATTGACATTCTATAAAAACTGTCCTCGAATATTCCTTCCACGGCCTTCCAAGGTAAGTTTTGTGTACACTAGGATTACTGTTATACAACTTCATATATTCTGGAGTTCCATTGATGGAACAATTGTGGAAGACGAAACCAGTTGATTGACCTGGCTCTATTCTACCGTGAGCAGTGACAGCATTGGTTTCACCATTCTCTGGATTTACTATTCGAGGGGAAACTAAGATGTCACAGTCTTGGAAGAAGGCAGCCGCGTTTCCAAAGATGAAGTCTACATTACCTTGGATTCGACATGACTTGTAATATTGGCGCAAAGAATTGACATAAAGTGTGTCTTGGTTACCCAGAAATTCACAATTTTCTATCACAGAACGATCACTGCTGGATCGAAAAGCTACTGCTTGTTGAGCACCAGCACCTGCTGTGTTTTCTATCGTTAGATCCCTGGCCATGAATCCATCACCAAGTACTCCTGTTTTTTAAAACAAAACAATAAAACATGATCAAAACGACCCAAAGCACCTAAAAACTATCAACTGTAGCTCTAAAGCAGATGTACACCTTGGAATATTTTTTTTGAGTTAAAGCAACAATTAAAATAGGACGAAGGAAGTAAGTTAAGTAACTTTGTTATTATAATAATGGTAAAAAATAATTATTTTAATGTGAAAAAATATGATATTGCGGGCATTATTCATTGATCGTATTTGAAAATTTTCTCCTCATGCACCTGCTAACTTAGAATTATTAATTATAGGATGGGGATGTTTTATCCAACAATTTGGCAATGCATGTTATGAGCATTAAATACTAGGCTACATAGTACTAGTAGAAAATAACTACCACAGATGTGGTGCTTCCTTTTTTAAGTAGAGGTTCGGGTTCAAATTTTGAATATAGAAACAACTTTGGTAAGAAGGAGATGGACTTCAATGCGAGTACCGAATACCAAATTTGTAGTGATAAAAGACTTTCCAAAAGAGAAAATAAACTACTTACCGACAGTAGCAGATTCAAAAGTGGTGACGCCACTGTTGGCCATGTTACCAACATTCAATGATCCTGTAATAACAGTTTGTCCCATTCCATCTCCTAAAAACACCAAATTCCTCTTTGCCATAGGAACCCTAACAATCTCATCATACAACCCCGCCTTGATCCATATCACAAATCTCTCAGAAACCAAGTTGTTAGGCGCTGCATTCACCGCATCCTGCACCGTCCTATAGTCACAATTTCCTGCCTTGCAAACCATCACATTCGGCTTCAAATTCGATGGCACTCCTCCCTTCACATCCATTCTGATAATGTCCAAATATAAATTTCGTATCAAGTCAAAACCAGACAAATAAATTGAAGCACAAATTTTCAATACCTGGTTCCTGTAACACCTTCCCAAAATCCTTGACGTTCAGTTTTAGGCGGACTCCATGATCCGATTTGATTCCCATGAATATCAAAATTGATTATCATCCCCAAAGTATTGCTGGTAAACCCAATCAATGACTCCATTAACACTATAGTTTGTATAACTCGTGAGGTGTCATTCACCTTCTGTAAACCCGCGGAGCAGCCATGTTGATACCCTAAGGCTGCGCTCATCCATGCGCGAGCGTCCTTAATTTCTCCTCTTGGCAATGCATCATTAGCCGTCTGTTTAAATCTGTATTCTGAAAAAGCGAGTCCCTCCACACAATTTACCGCGGCAACGGTAACATTCACGTTTCCAGCAGAAGCTTTTTGTATATCCTTCACCAAGGCCTGGGCCTTGGTGAGTTTATGCGAGGAGCGAGCTAATGCTGAATATATTATTTGAAGGGTTGAGAGATTTGAAGGAAAGTGATAATGGAAAGAAGCCTCGCATTTTGATGGATCATGTGAGACTTTACAGGCTTCTCGAATTTCAGGAGGCAAATGGTGGTGATGATCATCAATGGCGTGAGAGAGGGAGAAGAATAAGAAGAGGATTGCCAGAGAGAAATTACCAGATGCCATTGAATTGCATTAGCTAATTTGGTTTGTTGAAGTTGTTATATATATATATATATATATATATGGATGAATGGTTGAAAAAGAAGTGTCTGACCAGTGTGAAAGGGAGGGGCTTAGGATGAGTTTGGGTGATCAATGGAATTTTTTACCAAAGTAAGTCATTATTAAAATCAATTCACCAAAATAATACTTTTTTTTTTTGAAATTTTACAAAACTAATATTAACGTAGTTCTCGGTAACGTTTTATGTTATATTTTATTCAAAAAAATTCAATAACAAAAAGACAAAATCTGACATAGTAAACAGACATAAAACGCTATTGTCAATAACGTTTTATAATTCGTTACTCTGAGACATATTTTACAGCTAAAACGTAACTCACGATAACGTTTCTATGAAATATATAATTTTCTCTTTTTCTTCTCTTTTCATTCATAGATACTAATACTTTTGCAAGAAAAGGAAGAGTGAGGAGGGCTTTTCTATAATATTAATTAATTCCTTTTTTTAATAGTTATTTTGCTTACTTATTATATTTTTTTCCTCAAAATCCACCTCAATGGTGGGAGGTTAGGCAGACCCCTACATGTTCATTCCATCAGCAAAAGAGAGTTACAAGGAATGGAAGATAGTCCTTCCTCTATGGGGGTTAATAAGGATGAAAATTTCATATCCTTGTACAAAAAGTGTCATATACATATACTATAAGTTTGGATGTAGCTTACTTATTACATCAATTTAATTTAACAGTTTCTTTATTGATAGTCTAATAATTAATAATCATAAGAAACCGAATGATCTAATATTTGGAAGGATGATATCTTAGGCTAAAAGAAGATCTCTTGTATAATTTATTTACAAATTTTGAAATTGAAATGATACAAGACAAGCTTCAATTTGTGCAAAGTCTTCCTCACTTTTT
Organism: Solanum tuberosum; assembly: GCF_000226075.1. Lineage (NCBI taxonomy): Eukaryota > Viridiplantae > Streptophyta > Magnoliopsida > Solanales > Solanaceae > Solanum > Solanum tuberosum. Next base: position 941,014 of record NW_006239115.1, on the reverse strand, counting down.
TTTCCTTTTGTTTAAAAAAATATTGTCTATGTAGAAAAGAGAAAGAAAAGAGAAAATCATATATATTTCAAGTGAAGGTATGTACAAAATATATCTATCTATTTAATAGTGGAAAATTGAATAATGAATGAGACATGTACAAGACTGAATTTCAATTTTCAGCCATTCCAGAGAAATGTTACTGTGAGTCACATTTTAGCTGTAAAACGTGCTTAACAGTAACGAATTATAAAACGTTACTGACAATAACGTTTTATGTTTGTTTACTCTGTCAGATTTTTATCTTTTTGTTATTGAATTTTTTTGAATAAAATATAACCTAAAATGTTACTGCGAACTACGTTTATACTAATTTAATAAAATTTCAGAAAAATATATTATTTTGGTGAATTAATTTTAATAATGGCTCACTTTGGTAAAAAATTCTGAGAAATGTGAGGATAGGGTTCTGTTGAGGCTTTGGGGTGCAATGGTAGAGAGATCACTCAATTTCACGTGCTATAATTAAAATAATTTCTTTGTCATACTAAAATAGCTTAATTATATTTATTTCTTACAGTAAAAGTAATGTCAAATTAATAAATATATTTTACTATAACTTTAAGTTTTTACACTTTACTAGTTTTACAAGTAAAATTTGGGAATCAAGTCAGTTGGTTGACTATTCCAACCACAAAAAGAAGTAAACTTAAATTAATTTATTGAAGAAATATTTTTGTGATCTTCCTAATACTTTCTTTCTTCATTTATATTTATTCATTATTTTAAAAATAGATTTTCATTTTATTTGTCACTTTTAACATATCAAAAAGAGATTAAAAAAAATTCATATTTTATCTTTAGCATTAATTTACTTATTCTCTAAATTATCCTTCAAAACATAATAATAATTATCAATTAATAAGAATAATGTGATAAAATAAATAAAATTATTATTTTATTAATGAGTGTGTCAAATTCAAATATGACGTAAAAGTGAACGGGAGTAAATTATAAGCATTGAATAAGACTACTACTACTATATACGTGAAAAATGAAATCAATTCGAGAGTGGGGCGCCGCAAGACTTGGAAAGAGTATCACGGGATTGAGTACGATAGTCACAACTCACTAGACTTTCCACATCTTTTTTTTTTTAGGTGTCGGTAGTAATAAATGAGATCTTACCAAGGGAAGGATTTTCTTAAGTTTTTTCCTTGACTATCTAACAATGCTTCAAGGATTTTCTATATAAAAATTACGTATTAAATGATGACAATCAGACATGATACGGCTGCAAAGGTAGGGGCGATCGGGCGGATCCACAGACACGATTTAATGGTTCATGGTAGTGCTTAAGTGAGCCTGAGTTTAACATATTTTTTTTACTAAGCTAAGAGAGCACCCATAATTTTAAAAACCTAGATCCGCCACATATTCCCTGAAGATCTGAAGTTGCAATCCCTATTGGTCCGATTTCAGAGTTACAAGGCCGGGAACATTCAGATGACTGTTATTATGAAGCTGTGTAACCAACTCTCAAACACTTTGCTTCTTACTTTTATGGTGTCGTTGAATGGCCACACCGGAGAACAGACTTAGCCCAATTAATTGTTTTTATATTGTTAATTGATTCATTGTTATTTATTTTGAGTCAAACTAATCAATACACATAAAATAAAACAAATGGAATATTAGTTATGCATAGATATAACTGACATGCAGCATTTTGTATCAAAAAACAAACGTTATATAAGTAGTACGCAATTTTACATACGCAGTAAATTTTGTTATACATCAAACCATATATAAGTAATGCATAATTCTTATAGATAGATCTTATTCAAACCAAAACAACCCCTAAGTGAATGGATATGTTAGGGGCAAGAATAGAAATGTAGATATAAAGTAGCACTACATGTCAAAGAATGCAACTCTTGGCTACCTAGTTTTGCACTTCAAGAAAAGCTCTGAAAATTCCAAGGGAGTAGTATCCAGTATCAGCATTTATGTTAAAAATTCCGGGAGATTATATGCTTATCTCCAGTACTTTCGAATCCATAGTTTTTGAAGGGCAAACGGCACATAATTTACTCAATACTTTGAGTGCCAACTTCTTGGAACAATCTGCCAAAATGAGCTCTCTGAGTGTGTTGAAATGCTACAAACAGTAATCCAACTTCCATCTGCTGAAACCAACTTTTTGTCCTCTTAAGATACTACTGCTTCTGTATTCCATGTGTCACCAATCAATGTGCCAACCCTCTCTCCTTTAATGGCTTTAGCAATGTTACCTGTTTTATTGAGATTAAAAACGACAACTGCCAAAATGAAAAATAAGATTGGATGAGTCAATTTGTAAGTTGATTTAAAAGGGAAAGACTCGCCAATGACACCTCCAGAGTCATCCTGAAAATGATAAAAGGAATCCAAAGGCTGAAAACCTCGTACCTGGAATGTTATTCTCTTGGCACAAAGTAATTGCAGTAAGGTCCATCACTGAGAGCTCTTTTGAAATTACATCATGGTAAGTCAGGTTATCCTGAAGACGAGCATCAGGATTATGCTTAGGGTTATCATCATAGACTCCATCAACGTTTGTTGCCTTCAAGACCACCTCAGCATTAACTGCAATGCATTCAAAATTTGATTGGTGAGAAACAAAAAAAAAAAAAAGAAAGAGACGTGCACTCTCATATATGTTTCAGTAGCAGAGCGCCATTTGTCTCAAAGACCAAATCATCACTTGGATGAGAATCATTTGGGGACAAACAATTCAATCATGTTCCAATGTTTGTGTGTGACATGTTCCATTTAATGGAGATAAATATTACTCCCTCTGTTTCAACAAGAATGACCCCTTTCCTTTTTAGTCTGTAATCTGTTTCAAAAAGAATGGCCTCTTTCTTTTTTTTATAACATTTTAATTTCAGTTTTCCACGTGACATGTTTAAGGCCACAAGATTAAAGGGCAATTTTGTACATTTGACATAACTTTAATTTAGGACCACAATATTCAAAAGTCTTCTTTATTTTCTTAAACTCCGTGCCAAGTCAAACTAGGTCACTCTTTTTTAAACGGAGGGAGTTAGTAAACATAAGTGTTGAAGTGTGCATTCAATAAACTTGGTATATTCTTAGCCAAATAGCTTCACACGAGCAATGAAGAATTTCAACATAAACAACTACCCTTCAGTCCCAAACAAGTTGGGATCGACCATATGAACCTCACCGATCATATTTCTCTATTTACACTTAATTCATTTATTTCATCATGCCACCAAATAAAAATAAAGTGAAAAAAACTAAGTTAAATATATATTAAATAATGGTAATAACAATAATATTAAAAGTTCTCTATATTTTTATTGGCATCTATATCTATAATAAGATCAAAATACTCCTACGACAGCAATAAATTCAAAATCAAAGTACTAACAAGACTAAAACCTATTCTCAACGGGTAGATACTACCTATATGGATCTTTTTCTTCCGTTGTGCTTTATCTTTCCCTAAGTCTGCATTGATTTCAAGAAATTGTAGGTCGTTTGAGACAACTTTCTTCCATGTAATTTTAGGTTTACTTCATATACTTTTAACACCATCACCCACCATACTTTCACACCTACAAAGAGGTGCATCAGTAGGTCTATGCAGGACATGACTGAACCATCTCAAGCAACTATCTCAGTTTATCCTAATGCGTGCTACTTGCACCTTCTATTTAATGTGGTCATTTTTAATCTTATCTAATCTTGTATGGATGCACATCCATCTTTAGCATCCGCAACTCTCTAATACTCGTCTTTTGGATATGTTGGACTTTAGAGGCCCAGCATTCACTGCCATAAACATGGCCGGACATATAACTGTTCTGTAGAACTTACCTTTCACTTTGGTAGGCATTCTTCTATTACATAACACCCTGGGTAGTACTTCTTCCTTTCAACATGATCCATGAAGAATTGATTTTAAGAAAATTACCAACCCACCTCTGAAGGAACTTTAGTCATTATCCACTCCATTATGTACTTCTAAAATATAGGACAGTTTAAGGCGTATAGTGACCTTGTAACATTTTCTTCTTAGTTTTGTTTTCTCTTTTATCCAATTTAGGAAGGAAGAAAGATATTTTGCAGAATCCACTTTAATTTGCAAGTATGTCAAAGTTCCATGCATGTAGAACATCCGAATCAGGAAGAAGTAGAACTCACTCTCTGCACAACGCAGAGCTGCAGCAGTGTCTGTCGTGAAGAAGGGATTTCCAGTTCCTGCTGCAAAAATTACTACTCTCCCTTTCTCAAGATGCCTAACAGCCCTTCTACGGATATATGGTTCAGCAACTTCTGACATTCTAAATGCAGTTTGGACTCTTGTGGGGATTCCAATGCTCTCCATTGTAGCTTGTAAGAATATTGCATTCATTACAGTAGCCAACATCCTGAAAGGTAAGTGATAAAACTTTAATTAATAGTAGTCCCAAAGTGATCTCTCTCCCATGCATCTTCAGCACACGCTGATAAATCAAAGGACAGATTAACAACATGTGATACCATCATTCAAACTCAGGCAAAGATGAGGGTTTCAATCTGACCAACTTAAAGAACTGATCTTGTCATTCCAGAAGAGCTGTATTAAACAAAAGCTTTGTTTTCAAGTATATCGGCCTGGAGGTCTGCAGGCCCTAGCAGTGCAAATATTGGTTTGAATAAAATTACAAGGAAAACATTTGGATTGAAAACAAGATTTGTACCACCAGGTTCTGCAGAATCTCAGGCTCATATAATTTTAAAAAAAGCATTTGTATCCCATTAGATATCAAGAAAAAACAAAATGCATTTGACAAAATATAGATTCTGCTTATATCAGGCATAACCTACTTAGATTGAAACTGAAATCTATAAAAAAAAAATTGATCTTGTTTTATGTTCTAATCAGTTCTAATGCTACCTGTCCTCACTATAATATGAATTTAATCTTGGCTAAGAGATATAATTCTAAAACGATTGCCAGATATCCGCACTAGGGGTATCCTATACAGCTCAGATAGTTTAGAGTACAGCTTAGCTCCCCAGTTTCAACTTTTAATAGCATCCAGTTGCAAGTCAATGTCCGAGTAACTAGGACTTTGTAGTTTGTATAGATCATATTGAAGTAAAATAAGAAAAGAATATGACTTGTGTGATACAGTTAATTCAAGGGTTATCTTGTCCTGTCTTTACATAACTTCAGCTTTCAAAAACCATCAAAATCCTCTTTGGAATTTGGCCAACAACTTTGAAGCCTCTGTACATAGCAAGTATTTGATACACAATCACTGTTAAAAGCTGCCAAACATTTCTTTCTTAGCATCTTTGATCTCCAAATCTGCATCTATTCAGGTACATGCTTAATTCCTTTCAGCACCTTTTCATAATTTTAGTCACCAACACCAAAGCCTTAAAAAGGAAAAGGGGTCCTAGAAACCCCATTCTGATTTGTTTAACCACTAGTTGATGTAAAAGAAAAACAACCAAGTCTGTCCAACATCAACATCTTTTATGGAAATACCGAAATAGGAAATAGGAACCTATCAAAACTCTTCCTACCACCCTTTGCTTCCTCAAGTACATTTTCTGAAAGCTATCAAAGAATGTGTACCTAATCACATCTTTAAGTTCGAGGCATGTTTGTCTAAAGCATGCTAAATTGCACAAACAACACTACAAAATATTACCCAGTCCACTACTTCCTGCCCAACACAGAAATACAATAGCATACATACCCAATATAATCAGCAGAAGAACGTTCCAGTCCACTACTTCCTGCCCAGGAGGATCCACGAAAAATATTACCTCCACCAACAACTATTGCAACCTGCCACATTGCTAGTACAACTGAGAATCTATGAAAAAACTGGATAAGATCGTCATCAAGGAGGAGCTCTTAGTAGTATTATACTGATTTAATCATGACATACGATTGAAAAGAAGAAGTTTGAATGACAAATATGAAAAATTAACAATGGAACATCAGATGAACGGGGAGTAATCTAGTCTGCTACCTCCTACCCAATAGGATCCACCGAAATTATTACATCCACTAACAACTATGATAGACCTACACAGTTGCTAGAAGAATTGAGAAATCTATGAAAAAACATACCCAGATTGCCATCAATGAGCTCATAGCAGTATTTACTGATTTAATCATGACATAATCATGACATAAGCATGACATAAGATTGGAAACAAGAAGTTAGAATAGCAATAAGATCAACAAATGGTTCATATGTTGAATCATATAAACAATTTGCAAATTCTGTTGGACACGAGAAAGATTCATTGCTGTAGAATTTTAACGAAATTACTACAATAATTTTAGTTCAATTTCCCCAAAACAATCTTGAGCACTGCCAAGTAGGAAATTTGGGTAAATATTGACTTCAGATAGCACAAGAAATGAAAATGTACAAATTATTGCAATAAGAATCCCAAGGTTAATGCTCCAACCAGACCATGAATTATAGAGAAAATAATAATAAATCGAAGGTCTAAGTATCCTTCAAAATAGGGATCAGAAAGATAGATAATAAAGAAAAAGTTTATAAAACAAAGCCAAACCCTTCAGATGATGCACCACCTTCATATAATATAAGAATAGGATCTTTAGGAAAGAAGTATTCGATTTATTCAAAAATTTACCTCAATGCCAAGTCGAGTGACAGCTGCCACCTCCCTCGCAATGGCCATTGTGATCTGTATAACAACATGAAAGCTTTAAAAAAGATCAGAAATCTAGAAAGAAAGAAAAACACAACAACACAGCGAGCATGGACATATGTGAGCAGTTCTACTATTCTGACCTTTGGGTCAATGTTTTGTGCTTGATCTCCTGCTAGTGCCTCACCACTAACTTTAAGCAGTACCCTACGCCATCTATATGATGGTTTAGATGTTCCATTATTTGTCATCGTGACACCAAAAGGAGCTATGGGAGATAAATCAGGTTGCCTATCACAGAACGCAGACAACACAAGGAAGCTGATATTAGGAACACACAACTTCATGCAAAGCAAGCACAAATAACTGAATGCCAACAGAGATAAGTGGTTTAATAGTATGTCATAACAGGTTATTGTTAGGGACTTTTAAGTTATATCTAAAGTGACACTGCATGACACACATAAGTTAGAATGGAAGTTAATATTTTTAAGAAAATCAAGGTCTTACTAAAAAATATCAATAGCATGACAAGATATAATAACTAAAAGTGGAAGGACGTAAAACATTTTTGGTATTGCTACTAAAGCATTCAATCCAAGGTAAATAGGATAAACTCCACTTGTTGCAACCAGTGAAACATTTACTCCGTGAATGAAAAAAGAAAGGTCAAATAACTAGCCTATTCGGCGAAAAGTATATAACATCTAAGCTTATTAGCTGACTGAATAGAATGAATGACTCCCATCTGTTGCACTTAGGCTGCTAAATTTATGAAATTTTACTCTTACTTTCAAGTATTAAGTAAAAGGTTTGTCAAGTCCTTCTAAATCAGATGCAAAAACTGTTGTGCTAGTGTTCAACAACTCACACCTCTCCCCAGTTCAATCTGTTCGTCTCACCTCAGGTTGACGAACCCACAAAAGTATTAACGAATAACCTTTTCACTATAAGTTAGTAGAGTTAAGAGTGCAAATTTATCAATGCATTTTGAATACTCAAGGACGGTATTCCAGCTCTCAACTTATACAAGTTGAATTGCTTAAAATAAAATTCAATTCCATACAACTAATACATTTCATCACACACCATATGACCATCATCAGCTAAACTGAAGACAAAACCTTTCCGACACTACTGACTTGCTCAAGTAAATGTAACTTAACATTCATTATCAACATACAACAGTCCTGTCACAATAATTGAGTTGTACAAACAGCCAAAAGATTTTGTAGAATCTTAAGCTACTTTCACCACAATCAACTAAATATTAATTTCAATTAGGGGAATCTACACAATTGTAAGAGAACAGTAAGCCTAGGTCTCGACTGTAAGAGAAAAATACCTGCCGTTCATGTGTTCTGGAGATTGTCCAATGTGAGAGGAGCAACACTTGACTAGGGCAAAAGAAGGATCAAGTTTCAAGTGGTGGTAGAAGGGTTTGAAGTAACAGAGAGACGGTGAACTGATAGCATTGAAAGAGGATATGGGGCGGCAAAAGGATGTAGAGATAGCCATGGAAAAGGGAAACTATAATTCCACTTCTTCTTCTTTCCCTTGTTCTACAAGACGGCACTGTTCTATGTGGATAATGTTAAATGTTTGGGGTTTTGAAACATATCACGACTCCCCACGAAAATATCACTTGCTGCATTGCTAACGACCGAAAAGGGGAAAAAAAAAGTTTGAGTTGCATTAAAATTTGAGTCAATTCCCTAAATGGTCTCAAGTTTAGAAAATTGTCTTGAAATATCATTTATGTTTCATTTAGAATCAAAATATGATTTAACTATCATTATTTTTCTCCAAATATACTTAACACTTCAAAAGTTTCACTCTCTCGTAGTTGGCATACCATGTTATTGAAACCTTTTTTTTAAGAATAGACTTATTTAATTCATCAAACTCATTTAACTAAAATAATGATCTTATTATTTTCTAAAAAGTATACATATATTAGTTTATTAAGAAGAAATTTTCATGCTTAAGAATCTTTTATCATAATTAATTTTTTATTTTTTTTTATGCGATGAAGAATAATTTTTAAAAACTTACTATAATGTCATCAATTTTGAATACTTATAAACACAGATATTCAAAAAAATATTGATATATAAATCACTCATGAATGTCAACTTTCATCAATTAATCATATATTATACAATGGATCAATAATATTAAAGGTCGATTAACTATTAAAAAGGGGAAAAATGACGAAGATACCCCGAACTATCGTAAATGGTATGCAGATACCCTCCATCATACTTTTGGGACATTAGTGCCCCTGCCGTCCAAAAATTAGAGCATATATACCCTTTATACTAACGGACATACACGTGTCATAATCTTATCTACCAACCCAATATTTATTAAATATTGAATTGAAGGATAAAATTGTGTCACGTGTCCCTATTTAGTCTTCCGTTAGAGTGAAGGGCATATATGCTCTAATTTTTGGATGGCAGGGGCACCAATGTCTCAAAAAGTATGACGGAGGGTATCTACATACCATTTATGATAGTTCGGGGGCATAATCGTCCTTTTTCCCGTTAAAAAATAATTAATTGGGTACTTTGAAATCTATACTTACAATATCTTTTTTTGAAAAGAAAATAGAAAAAGAATAATATTTATATTAGAAAATAAATTTTGATCTTTATTTATTAATATATTAATCTCACATAATATGTATATTATTGAATTAAAATAGGCAATTCAAATATATCTGTGTTTAATTGTACAATAAGTTAAAATATAATATAATATAGCAATAAAAGAATAAAAATTAAGTTACAAATTTATTTGAATGCTTTTATGAAAAAAATTGCTTAAAATTTTCAAATAATTTACTTAGGGATTTTGAAAATTACCAAGTACTAATTGCACACAAACCTTTTTTCATTGAATTTTGTTTGGTAAAAAAATATAAAGGAATTAGTTTTTAATTTATTTTTTTTATAATCTTCATAAATTCTCATGTAATTTATATATTTGTTTTGTAGAGACATAAGTTTGATGAATTAAATAGGTCTATTATATTTTTAAATGATGATTTAATAATATGACATATCAACTCGAATAGAATGAGACTTTTGAGATATTTAGTATTTATTTTTTTTGGATAAAAAATAGTAATAGTATTATTCACTTTCTATTTATTTTTTCAAGAAAAAATATTGTAAGCATGAATTTCAAAATACACAATTAATATTATTGTAATAGTTAATTGACCTTTAATATTATTGATTCATTAAACAATTTATGATTAATTGATGTAAGTTAGCATTCATGACTGATTTGTATATCAATATTTTTTTGAATTTATGTGTTTATAAGTATTCAAAATTGGCATTCATGAGTGATTTGTATATCGATATTTTTTTGAATGTATATGTTTATAAGTATTCAAAATTGATGATATTATAATACGTTTTAAAAACTTATTCTTCATAACATAAAAAAAAAAAAAAAAAAATTATAATAAAAGATTCTTAAGTATGAAGATTTATTCTTAATAAACTAATATTTTTTTTAAAAAAACTAATATGATCATTATTTTAGTTAAATGGGTTTAATGAATTAAATTAGTCTATTATTAAAAAAAAGACTTTAATGACATGTCATGTCAACTAGGAGAGAGTGAGACTTTTGAAGTGTCAAGTATATTTGGAGAAAAATAGTGATATTTTGGTCCTAAATGAAACATAAATGATATTTTAAGGCAATTCCCTAAACTTGGGTGACCATTTAGGGAATTGACTCTTAAATTTTTATCGGCATTTTTGAAATTTGAAAAAAGTACATGATTTGTTTTAAAGTGAAAAATGATGTTTAAAAATCGAAATTGTTTTTTATGAGTGTTTGGCCTTGACATTGTGAAATTTGAAAAGATAAGTTTTATTTTTAAAGTGAAAATGATATTTGAAAATTACAATTTTATTTGGTCATCAATATAATTAGAGTTACTTGCTTTTTATTTTTTGTGAATAGTTTAAAGTGAGAATTTTCACAATTAAATGATTATTTCAAATTCATAATTTGAAAATGGAAAAAATTAGATAAAATATCAATTGGGTCAAAATTTATAACCTAAAATAATCTAATAATTATTTATTACTTAAACTGGTCAAAATATATTATTATATTGCTTGAAGTTGTAACGATCTGTTCTGTTATTACTGAAAATATATGTGGTAGCGGTATACAAATCTCATTCGTCATAGGGTTAGGATACATGAGTGCACTAGTTATGCATTAAGGTTGTACAATTGCCCCTATCACAAAGTAAGTTGAGGTCACATTTGCTTGCACTTAGTGGGGGTCTGAATTTTAATCATTCAGATTCGCCTCATTAAGTGTGTTTGTTTTTTAGGACTGAATCTTAATTATTTAGATTCAGTTCATTACGTTTGTTTGTTTTATTTCCTTATAAGCCTCTTAATGGGTCTGAATAGATATGAATGAATCAGATCTATAACACAGTCTTAACACCATTCAGACTCAAAAATAAGACTCCTATCTTAATTCAACTACATCACAACAAGTCATAAAAGTCACGTTGTTTTCTTATTTAATTAATGTTAAGTACACGATTACCGTTATAATTTTCTTTATTCTTATTAACTTAATATACACCTTTTACTTTCATAAATTAATCAATATATTTGAATTGATAAGCACTCTCATGGTACAATATTTAGCACGGTTCCAGAAAATAAGAAAATATATTATTTGATCGATAACAATAACAAATGTCTATTATAAAATAAAATATTTTCATAAACAATATATTAGTACTCTATATACACTATTTTACATTGCATTATATTAGATTCTCAAAGTTTTTGAGTTCAAAGAATAGTCATATTAATGATATAACTTAATGTTAAATTCTTAAAAGATAAATCATATTACCTTGTTACAATAAAAATATTCAAAATATTATTTTTTATATAAAAAAAAATGATTTTACTAAAATGAGGTTTTTATAATATTTTATTGAGCGTTTAATTACATATGCACATTTAGATATTAAAAACAAATTGTCCTAATAATTCAGCGTTCAGACTCAGAGACATCATCTTAATATTCAGATGTGTATTTAGATTTATACATCTAGATCTTAATGCACATCTTAATATTCAGATGTGTCTTCAGATTCAGACGTGAAACAAATGAGGCCTGAGAGTATCCTTATTCATTTAGTTCTGAGCTTAAGTTTAAATCAAGGTCAACTCCAAACGATCATATCTCTCAACATATAATGATTTAGGTGGTCCATGACGTATCAAATTTGTTAATTATAGTATATTTGGATAGTATAGATATGAGAATATTTAAATATAGTATGATTAAATAGTTTCGATATGAGAATATTCCCTAATTCCTTTAATTAGACAGTTAGGAGATTGTGCAATATTTTATTATATTCTTTCCTTATTTACATTATGTGTAACAACTATTTATTACCATCAACTTGGGAGAAGGATCAATCAATTCAATTCACAGTATCTCTTCTTATTATTATTATAACTTCTCATGATATCAGAGTCACTGATTTTTTAAGTACATTACAAAGTACTTAAAAGTACATTACACCATCTTTTTCTTTATAAGATAAAAAGTCCATTACATCCTTGAATTGACAGTGGTATACACGGTTACATGAAAGATGACTAAGTGTAGAAAGTTCTCTTTGAGCAAGAGAAAGTGTCATAGTAATCCAAAATTTAAAGGATAAAAGATTGAGATTTAACTTTTGAAAGCATTTGAAACTAATTTTTTTAAAGTTGAAATCAACAGAAAAACAATAGCAAACATACCCAATATAAGCAGATGAACAATCCAGTTCACTACTTCCTGTCCAGGAGGATCCACGAAAAATATTACTTCCACCAACAATTATTGCAACCTGCCACATTGCTAGAACAACTGAGCATCTATGAAACAATTGGATAAGATTGCCATCAAGTTGCTCGTAGTAGTGTTATACTGATTTAATCATGACATACGGTTTAAAAGAAAAGGTTTTGATTGACATTTGATGAACATGGAATAATCTAGTCTGCTGCCTTCTAGTCAAGAGGATCCACCGAAAACATTACCTCGACTAACGACTATGAAAGACCATTTCAAGTGAATTTTTTTTGTGATTTAGAGTTACTTACTTAAAATGGCCAATCGATCTATTTTATTGCTTGAAGTTGTAATGATTTATTCCGTTGTTATTGAAAATATATGTGGTAACGGTATACTAATCTCATTCGTCATAGGGTTAGGATACATGAGCGCATTAGTTATGAAGTAAGGTCAATGTCCCTATCAAGTAAGTTGAGAGTATCCTTATGATTCAGTTTCGAGCTTAAGTTTAAACTAAGGTCAACTTCAAACGACCATATCTCTCAGTCTATAATGATTTAGGTGGCCCATGACGTATCAAATTTGTTAATTATAATATATTTGGATAGTATAGATATGAGAATATTTAAATATAGTATGATTAGGGTTGTTCATGGTTATAGTTATAAAACCAAACCGAACCGCAATCCGAACCAAACCGATTAAAAAAACTAATATTTGGTATGATTTGGTTAGGTTAGATTTTAAATTTTGAAAAACCGATATTATTTGGTTTGATTTTGATTTTACTAAAACTTAACTGCAAAAATAACCAAACCGAACCAAGAAGTTATATATATAAATTTTACAATTATTTATAAATAAAATATAAGTATTTTGATAAATTTTAATTAACCTAAGTCTTTAATTTTACTATTTTCTGAAGCCCAACACTAAAATTTTAGCCCAACTATTAAAACCTTAAGTTTAAATCCCTCAATATTCATTACATTAAAGATCACACTTTCTTGTTCTTTATAAAATTTTCTAATGCAACATTGAATAATTTAAAACTCAAGCTAAAGAAGATGGTAATTGATTAGTTTTGACTATGAAATATTGATTGTTTTTTTAGAAGTAATTTCTTAATATTTCAAGGTGTAATTTTATTGAAAAGTCTATTGATAAGATGTTGAGATCTCCAAAATATTGAGCCAATGTCATAATCCAGGGGTACCCCCTAGATGTAACACGGCGTACTCAACCCCGAAGGGGTTTCATACAAGCCCTTAGCATATCATAAACATAAAGTCATAGATATGATGCATAATTAAAACTTTTTACAATCGAAGTCTTTTCATAAAACCATATGGAAGTCTAGACATTATCTCAAAACGCCATCTATTACAATTGAATATTAATAAGGGTCTAAGCCCTTTACAACATAGTCTCAAAAGAAAAGTAGAAGAAACTAGAAATGAACAACTTTCGTCCTCGAACCATGAGGACTCACCAAAAGCGTGAAGAATAGTCAATCCAAGCTTTGATCAAGAAGAAAGCACACCTCAACAATCGGGACCTACACTTACAGAAAAATGTAGAAAATATGGGTTAGTACAAAATTGCACTAAGTATGATAGTCATGCATAAAATCCTTGAAAACATGCCAAAAAGGGACATTTAGTTAAAACCATGCATTTTATCAAGTTTAAGAGTCATTATGCACAATAGTGTAAATACATGTCAAATCAATTCATAAGCAACCCGAAGCTTTACTTGTGCAATGCATAGACAAGATCCCATAATCCTATCTAATACTAAATATCACTTTTAGGCCACCATAATCATACATATCATACCTTGTCCTCATTCATAGCCAATGCTCATAAACAAAGAAACATTCATGTTCATTAACTTATAACAAGGAAAGTCACTCATAGCAACAATCCATATCATACATGCATAAATTCATATACCTTCATAGCATAATAAAACCACACCATAACCACTTTCCAAAGCATACTTGTGCAATGCATAAGTGAAGTCCCATACCCCCACTCACATTAAGTAGAACTCCTTGAGAAGTCATAAGTATAGTTCATATTCATGTTCTTCTCATATCCATATTCTTGTCATGTAGGGAAAATAACCTTAACCGACATAGACCATGTGAGCTACATGGAATCCGATGTCATGTCCCACACCGAAAAGAGATGTCCTACTTGCCTAAGGTAGATACAAATGTATTAGCTTTTAGGTGGATCCACTAGCTAAAGACCTATGTGGGCACATAGTTATGAGATATGGAGATTGCTTCTAGAAACCCCAAACTTATTGTATTGACGGGGGAGCTTCCATCTGATGAGATTATCTTTAGAGAACCCGACCTTTTGAATTGATGGGAGGGCCTCTACCTCATATTCCATATCCACTCGGTGCTAAGCATGATTTCCTAAATTATACATAATTAGTCTTGAATTGCATTTACATGTGTGAAGGAATACTTTATATGGAGATTGCTTCTAGAAACCCCAAACTTATTGTATTGACGGGGGAGCTTCCATCTGATGAGATTATCTTTAGAGAACCCGACCTTTTGAATTGATGGGAGGGCCTCTACCTCATATTCCATATCCACTCGGTGCTAAGCATTATTTCCCAAAATTATATGTATAATCTTTGAATTGGATTTACATGCATGAAGGAGTATCTTACCCTCCATCCAACACAACCCATAAACTAGCTCATAGATTCAATAAGTGAGAATGGACTTTCAACCTTAGAACCATCATTAATGTGTGAGGAGAACTTTCACATTATATTCATACTGTGTTCATGAGAATAGCCTTTCAATCAACACAATAATATTATCATAGTCATAATAATTCATGCATAATAATGTGTAAGGGTATAGGGGAGAATGACCTTTCAATCAATACCACAATTACACCACAATCATAGAATCTTCATTCTCAAATTAAACATTGAAGCACATACATAATTCTCACATTCATGTATAATTCTCATAATTCACCCTTCAAGGATCATAAATCACATTCAACCCAACATCTAAAATTTCTACGTTAGATATGGGTAATAATATAATTCAATTAATCTAAACAAGACCCATTTACATGCTTCTAAAATCAATCACCCACATTAAGATCACAGTTTTGCAATATAGGGAATCCATGGGTTCTTGAAGGAATTTCACCATTATTCAACCATAAAACATCAATTCAATCATAACCCAACATAATTAAACCATTAAAAATAATTTTAAAGGGAACCCATGCTACTCGAATTAAAACCCTACTTTTTGGGGAAATTGTAATATTTGAAATCAAGTTTTGAAGGGGCACCATGGGTGGAATCTACCCATGGATGAAAACTATCATACCTTGATGATGAATCTTCAAAGAATTTGATGAAAATCTCTTGATTTCTTCAGGCCCAAGCTTCAATTTTACTCTTCTTCTTCTTGGGTTTTTTGAGAGAGAAATATTGTAAGGAGGATGAACTTTTGATTTTGATTTGGGTCTTTGAGAGAATGATTTAGTTTTGGGTGTTTAATGACTTAAAATATCTTATATACTTATTTAAAAATAATATAAAATATACCCATTTTAATTGGACTAAAAAAATTAAAAATTACAAAATCGCCCCTCACACAAGTGGATTTCCCCACGCCTAAGGCAAAGTCCACGAGGGGCTTCACGGGCAGTGGACTGCTCCACGTGCTGTGGTCCCTCACGTGGACTTATGCCTTTGGCTTTTGAAGCTAAGGTATTTGTCTACGAGGGCTCCACGAGCCGTGGAAGCTTCCACGTGCCGTGGACCTTAGCATGGACTGCCTTTTGCCCAAAATGGCTAAGGCGGTGTTCACGAGAGGGGATTCACGAGCAGTGGAGTCTTCCACCTTCCGTGAACCCTCAAGTGAACTTCCTCCTTGCCCAAAAATGGCTAAGGTAGTGTTCACGAGGGCTTCTAAGGGAAGTGAAAGCCTTCACGCTCCGTGAAGCCTCACATGAACAATGCATTTTGCCCACACGACTAAGGCAAAGTTCAAGAGTTCTTGTACGGGCAGTGATGCCTTTTACCTTCCTTGAACCATCACTTGAACTTATACTTAGTCAAATTTTGGAGGCTAATTTAGGGTCCTCCTCAAGGACCCTAGGTTGGTCCTTGGGGTGTCGTACCTTGACGTTTAGGCCCTAAAAACATTTATTCTAAGTACAGGGAGTTATTTTACAACTCTAAACCACACATAAAATTTTAAAACTCTTACGTAGGGCTCTAGTTTCACCTATTAATTTTCTGGGTGTTACAACCAACTTTATGCTATTGACAATGAATTTTTTAGTTTCTAAAACTTGGTGCATTGGATGAATCACTTTTTTCGTGTAATAGCTTATTTGTGAATTATTCATGTACTAAGTATTTTTCTCTATCGAGATGCGTATGTCCTCAACAAACTTATTACTTTCGAATCATAAAAAACCGAAAATCTAACCAAACCGAACCAAACTGACAGTTATTTTTTTGATTTGATTTGGTTTGGTTTTAGAAATTTAAAAACCGATTTAAGTTGGTTTGATTTTGCTTTTAACTAATAACCGATCCAAACTTAATCATGAACACCCCTAACTATGATTAAATAGTCTTGATTTGAGAATATTCTCTAATCTCTTTAATTAGGCAGTTAGGAGATTGTGTATATTTTATTATCTTCTTGCTTATTTACATTATCTGTAACAGCTATTTAATCCCATCAACTTGAGAGAATGATCAATCAATTCAATTCATAGTATCTATTCTTCTTCTTCTCTTTACAATTTCTCATGGTATCGGAGCCACTAATTTTTTAACCCTCGCTCTGAATGTTCTTCTATTTCAATAATAGAAACGGAAGAAAATAGAGTGATTGATAAACTGGTTGTTAAATCAACCATATTAGAAAACTATCGAGTCTCATCTCTTTCTTTTTCCAGAATTTTTGGCCAAGATAACCTATTATTTAAATCAATTTACAACAATAATACTTTTTTTTAAAACTTTTAAAAACTAGTATAAACGTTGTTGACAGTAACATATTAGGCCATATTTTATTTCTACTAAGCAACAGACAAAAACTAACGGGGAACGGCGTTAAAGTAGAGATACGTTAATAATAGTAACGTTTTAGAATTTAAGTGGGAATACGTTACTACTAGTAACGTTTTAGAATTATTATACTAAAACATTTTTGTTTTGATCCTTCTATCTTAAACCCAATTTACCCCTTTTACCCAATTTCAATTTAACAGTACTTTCCTCACCCTACCCTAAACTCAATTTCAATTCAATATTTCATCCCCTCACGAAGAGAACATATGCACGACGCCGTTTTCAATTCTCCCGTTAGTGTTGCCGGAAAAAGAGATTCACAGTTCTTTCAGTGCCAAAAGTGTTTCGAGGTAATTTCTTTGTTCAAGGTTTAATTTTTCTTTACAAAGGAATTGAATTGAATAGTTAGTAGGATTCTATCTTGTATAAATTGAAGAACCCACTAACCAGCCCATGAAATTGGATTCCAACATAAGATTTTATCTGATTATTTGTATTGTTTGATTTGATTTAAGGACTCCTTTCATGGCCAGTGAACGAAATTGTTAATTAAAGTTGTAATAAAATTTTCTATCTATCCTCGTTCCATAACTCGAGTTCTATTGTTGCTTAGTGTAGTTTAAGATGATTTGTCTTATATTAGTACCCTTCTAATTAAAGAGGATGGCCTTAAAACTTTTAAATGTGTTTTGTTAATTTTACTGTCACTTTTGAAGTGTGCTGCCAAGAAAAAGTTACATAATAATTCGGGCTAACATTTAAGTTTACTTTCATATGTATTCCATAGACATGCTAACAATCATTTTGGCACATTCGCTATATATGAATCCAATCACTTTCGTGATTAATACACCACCCCAATACAACGCAACCATCACGTTATCTTGAAAATTAGCCATCAAAAAATCTACACACAAAAATAAAATATGCATTATAATTATTAAAAAATATTTTTATAAATACGTTACAATGTATTGACAAGTCATATCTATTAAAATTTTGTGAATATTGTATCAACAATGGGGAACATAAGCAGAAGCTTTGTAGAAAAATGTTGCAAACCATTTCTTATAATAATCTGTGGTCAATTGTAAAGGGAACACTTTAGCAGTTTGTTGTTACTGTCAGTCACGTTTTAAAGTTCAAATGTAACTTATAGTAACGTTTTATTGATAGATCAAATCAACAAGACTACGTTCCCGCAGACATGATTCGATATAATCATTACTCAAAGTAACATTTTAGTTTTAAAACGTGACACACAGTAACGACTTTAACGTCACATTTCATACAGAGATTCTTAAAAGACAGACCTGTGATTTGATTTGACAGAATCATTAATTGAAGTAACGTTTTACCTTTAAAACGTGCTTCCTGATAACGTATTTGGTACAGAGATTCTCATGTTGCAGAGTTGCAGAGACTCGTTACCGACGACAACATTTTAAGCCTAAAATATTACTATCAGTAACGTATTTTTACTTTAACGTCGTTTCCCAATATATTTTGATCCGTTGATTTTTTTAAAAATGAAACATATCATAATACGTTACTACCAACACTGTTTATACTAGTTTGGTAAAATTTCAATCATTTTGGTGAATTGATTCAACTAATAGATTATTTTGGTCAACTCTTCCTTTTTCCAGTACTTCTTTTTGTGACAAAACAAAAGAGCTCAGAAATTTTGACCAAACTAAGCCATTATTTAAATCAATTCACCAAAATAATACATTTTTTTTTTTACAAAACTAGTATAAACGTATTTCTCAATAACGTTTTAGGATATTTTTATTTTAAAAATTCAATGGAATAAAAATTGACGAAGCTGACGACGTTAAATGAATAAACGTTACTGTGAGTAACATTTTAGCCCAATACATAACCTAGGCCCAAGTCTATTATTTGTCGAGCCACTCAAATAAACGACGCCGTTTTCAGTACCTCAATTATTTGTCACCCCAATTTCAAATTCATTTACCTAAAACCCTTATGCTACCAACGATTCAATAAATTTCCATCCCTTACAACTCCATTTTCAATTCTTGCGATTTCTAGAGGGCTTAGTATAGTGGTGGATCAGTCTTTTTTTTTTGCAGGTGACTTTTTAGTACTCAGTAATGTAATGGTTTTCTAGCTGTCTTGTGATTTTATATTTTTTTTCAGAGGACGTGCAATATCATATAGTTTGGAATAAAGTATTTTTTATTTGTTTGATGTATGTTTTTTCCTTATAAAATAGTAGAAGAAATGTTTGGATTTTAGAATTCCTATCTTCTCGTATTTATATCGTTTTTGTTTTGTAGAATACTTCTAAATAGATTCAATCAAATAACTTTGATTCTTGTATGTCGGGTTTATATTTAGAAGATTCATGTATGTTGTAAAGTGAACATTGAAAAATAATCTTTTCTAGAAAATTATTTGCACGAGCAATGAGTAATGTTTTCCCTCTCAGAAACGTAACTGTGAGTAACGTTTTTAGTGTAAAACGTTACTGTGAGTAATGTTTCTCAATCTAACGCCGTCAGCAAACAACTGAATTTTTTTAAAATAAAATATATCCTAAAACGTTATTGTGGAATACATTTATACTAGTTTTGTAAAATTTTAGAAAAACGTATTATTTTGATGAATTGCTTTAAATAATGGCTTAGTTTGGTAAAAAAATTCACATAATGGATGGATCATCGCAATCTATCACTTTAACTGGAGCAAACTATAATGACCACCTTCAGTATCAAACATCAAGACAACAATCATCACCTACTTGCACAATACAACCTGGTAACTCATTTGCTTATGTTGCACAGTCTTCGTCCCAGGATCAATGGATTCTTGATTCTGGTGCTTCTGACCATATGTTTTTTTTTTCTTTTTCTTACTTCCTTCTTCAAAAATTCATTGTCATCTCCATTGAAGCTTCTCACTTTCAATGCCATAGCTCCACCCCCACCCCCTCTTTTTACTATTTTTAGTTTAACTCTCTTCAATTTAAAAATTATATCTAAATTTTTTTTTTTACATTTCGAACAATTTGATATACCCATTATATTTTAAGATAATAGTAAGTATCATTTAGTTTTGTTTATCTGAATTTCAATTAAGCTTTTCCAATTTTCAGGAAATTCATTGATTCTTTCAAATTTTGAAGTTATATAAGAAGGAGATAAATTAATTGATGATACCTTTAAATTTTTTATTTTTCCCAATAACTCAATAAAGTCTAGAGAACAAGTTGATTTTTTATATAAAAAAAAAATGCACTGAAAAAAAGGAGTTTGAATGAAGAAGAAGAAAAAGAAAAGAAAGAAAATGAAGGAGGGACTCAACTTGACGTGGGGGTGGGGTGAGAGTGGGAGGCGAAGAAGAAGAAAAAAAAAGAAAATGGAGAGAAGGGTAGCTTGAAAGTGAAGGTGGAAGACGAAGTATAATTTAAAATGAAATTAAAATAAGTCAAAAAGTAAGAGAGAAATAGAAATAAAGAAAAAATTAAAATGAAAAAATATTATATTTCAAATTAAATTAACACGTGTCATATGATGATTATGTGTGATAACATTTGCTTTTTAAAATTTGGGACAGATTGAAAAATGATGTAATAATATAAGTTCGAAATTGTTTAGGGGGCAATAGAACGCCTGCATAGTTAATGTGTATTTTTGAAAATCCGAAACAATTTCAGGTGTCACTTTATGTCTTTTCTATTATATTTTTTATCATATACTTTACGAGTCCTTAATTTTTCACAATTCTTTTGATATATTTTAGGAATCAATATTATAAAAATAATTAAATAATAATTTTAGAAAAAACAATTTCGTTTATTATAATAAAAAAAGAAGAAGACATAAAGTCACCACTGAAGTTGTCCCGAATTTTCAAAAAAGACACCTTAACTTTGCAAACCTATTACCCCACTAAACAATTTTGAATATATATTATTATATCATTTTTTGTCCACCTGACATAGAGAGTGGTGTGCACTCTCTCAAAGAAAGTTCACAACCTAAAATAACTAATATAATTTTATTTTTACAAGTATTTTATTATAAAATATAATTTCTTATTTTTCTTATTATTTTAACTTTTTTTCCTTTTTTTTTTTCTCTTTCTTTCTCCTTTGTTCTTCAAAAATCCATTGTCATCTCCATTCATTGAAGCTTCTCACTTTCAATGTCATCATTTTTACCACAACTTCACCTTCCCTTTTTTACTACTATTAGTATTACTCTCTTTAATTTTAAAATTTTATCTAAATATTTTCTTTACATTTCGAATAATTTGATAAACCCATTAGATTTTTAAGATGATTAGGAAGTATCATATAATTTTTTTTATCCTATTTCAATTAAGTTCTTTCAATTTTCGGGGAATTCATTGATTCTTTTAAAATTATCATTTATAATTTTGAAGTTATATGAAAATGAGTAGTTGATTATACCTTCAAAATTTTAAATTTTCTTAGAAAAATAATTAATTTGTTATCAATAATTCAATAAAGTCTAAAAAATAGTATGAATTCTATAAAGAATTTGACCGGAGAAGAAGAAGAAAAAGAAAAGAAAAAAAATGTGAGTGGGGTTCGATTTGACATGGGGTGGAAGGTGAAGAAAAAAAAGAAAATTGAGGGATGAATCACTTGAAAGTGGAATGTGGAAGATGAAGTGAAATTTAAGATAAATCAAAATTAAAAGTCAAAAAGTAAGAGAGAGAAATAAAAAAAATAAAAGATAAAGGAAAAACTTAAAATGAAAAAAAAAATTACATTTTTAATTTAATTAACATGTGTCATGTAATGATTGGTGTGTGAACATACTTGCTTCTTAAAATTTGGGGCTGATCGAAAAATGATATAATAATATCTGTTCAAAATTGTTTAGTGGGTTAATAAGACGGTTGCAAAGTTAAGGTGTCTTTTTGAAAATTCGGTACAAGTTCAGCAGTGACTTTATGTCTTTTCTCTAAAAAAAAAAAACTTTTAATCAAAGGCAATTTTTTTTATAACTAGGTCATTTACCGGCGCTTCGCGCAGGCATAAATAATTTTTCTAAGCTTTTGAACAACCTTTCCAATAATCGATTGTTATATGAAAAAAAAATGTAGATTTTAAAAATATTTCAACAGAAATTAAATGATTTGATATCATCACATATCTCAAGAATTGTAAATATATAATGAATGATTAAAAATATCTTCATATCTAATCATTTTTATCTTTTACATAATTTATCATAATATTTGTTTGATGATATAATTGTCTTGTTAAAACTGAGTGATTTTTTATGTAGCGATTACATTTTTAATTTAATTAACACGTGTCATGTAATGATTGGTGTGTGAACATATTTGCTTCTTAAAATTTGGGGCTGATCGAAAAATGATATAATAATATCTGCTCAAAATTGTTTAGTGGGATAATAAAACGGTTGCAAAGTTAAGGTGTCTTTTTGAAAATTCGATACAAGTTCAGCAGTGACTTTATGTCTTTTCTCAAAAAAAAAACACTTTTAATCAAAGGCAATTTTGTTCATAATTTTGGTTAAATACTGCGACCTGAGGTAATGGTAATTACGATATTACCCCATTTCATTTTATATAAAAAGGGAAAACTCTAATACCCGCCTGTAGGGTTTTGGAGGTCCGTATCTGTTGAAGAAGCCGCCGCCGCCGCAGAGAGGAAGATTCAGAAGAAGCTAGCAATGGTTTACCCAAACACCTACTCTTTCTTCTCGCACTTTTATGATTAATAATGTTTTGAAATTAATTTGGTGTTTTTGTGTGTTGGTGATTTCAGTCGCTTGTTGCGAATGAAGAGTTTCAGCACATTCTTCGTGTGCAAAACACCAACGTCGATGGAAAGCAGAAGATCATGTTCGCCTTGACCTCCATCAAAGGTATTGGCCGTCGTTTCGCGAACATTGCATGCAAGAAAGCCGATATCGACATGAACAAGAGGTTAGCCCTTTCAACTAGTATATTCCCAAATGCCCTTACTGTTTCTGTTTATCCTTTAAGTTAACTGTCTCGGTCATATAATCATAGTATGCATTTCACTATTCGATTTATTGATTTGTCAGAAATAGAACTTTACTGTTGTTTCTAGGTGTGTGCATTTTATCGTTTGCAGATATTATTTTGTGTATTATTTGTAGTTGATTTTTATCCTTCCATATAACACTCTGGTTGAGTGCATCTCTTGGGTTTTAATTCTCTATTATCCAATAGACTTAGGGACATAGATGCAAAACTGTTCCTTGTACTACTTTGAGGACTGTTAATCTGCAATTTATTAACGAGGCATCATTGTGGTCATGATGCATGAATGAAGATGATTGGGCCTAGAGATTTGTCTGTGGTGGATTGTTGGGAAGACTGATGAATTGGGAATTGTGTTCTAATAGAGAATGATTGATTTGGTTTATAACCTGGTCTATGGTGTTATTCTTCGGGACCAGGGTGACTATCTAAGAGTATTGGAGAAAGAAAGTTGTTTGTCAAAAGAATTGCTCTTTCTTATTTCCCATATGGCCTTCTCCATCTATTTTGGCAGTGATTATGAAAAAGCCCGATCTTTAGTGTTTTTTTTCCTGTTCTATGTACATGCCAGGACAACTTCTTTTCGACTTTAACATCAGTTTTAAGTTGTGATTATAGGTTCAACTGACCTCATATTTCCTTTTGTTACATTTTCAGAAAAAGAACAGTTTCAAGCTGATTGAAAATTGTTCATCCTTGTTATTCCTTTTTATTACCTCCCTCCTTTTCAATTAAAATGTCCTTTTTTACCTCCTCTTACTAATTTTGATAACTCTTTAAATCTAACATTCTATAGCATGTTTAAAACCACAAGATTCATAGGCCATTTTGGTGCATTATGCATATCTTTAATTATTGACCACTGGATTAACTAATATCCCGAATTTTCATAAATTTGGTTCCTAGTCAAAACTAAAGCACTATACATTTAACGGAGGTCCAATAAAATGAAGTGGAAGCTTGAAAACTTTCCTGTCCATAGTCTTTGAGATTTCTATGTAGGTTGATTTATACCTGTAGTTTGTTGCTCACGCCATGCATTTTTCCGCCATACAAGGGTATCATGAGTTAACAGCTCTGTAGACGTTCCCACTTTGTATTTTATCTCTTGAAATTTAATCTGAGTTCTTCTTGCTTCTCCTTTCTGTAGGGCTGGTGAACTCACTGCTGCAGAGCTTGACAGTGTCATGGTGGTTGTTGCCAATCCTCGTCAATTCAAAATCCCTGATTGGTTTTTGAACAGGCAGAAGGATTACAAGGATGGGAAGTTTTCACAAGTTACCTCTAATGCTCTTGACATGAAACTTAGGGATGATCTGGAGCGCCTGAAAAAGATCAGGTAGTTTACCCAATGCTTTTGCTGTTGAAATAATTCATTTAGCTTTTGATTAACAAAATAAAGAGAATACACACAGCATTTTGCAAATAAGGGAAACATATGGTCAAGAGTTGAAGTACCTTGTCAAAAAAGTAGTAATTTAAAACTTTCTTTATTTGTGCACTTTCTTTTTATCTTATTTATTTATCCTCTGGTGATTGCAGGAATCATCGTGGTTTACGTCACTACTGGGGCCTCCGAGTTCGTGGTCAGCACACAAAGACCACTGGCCGCAGGGGAAAGACTGTTGGTGTCTCAAAAAAGCGATAAATTATCTACTTGTCAGTTCCAGTTTGTTACATGCTTTCTTTTATGCGCTGCTGGCGATATATGTCTAAGATGTTTGTTAGGGATTATGAACTGGTTATGTTTAAAATTTCCCGTTGGTGGGTTATAGTTTAATTTCTTGCTTTAGTGGCAAAAGGATTAGGTTGCTGTATGATCATGTTTTGCAAATTGTTCTTGAATTTTAAATTGAATGAGTAGTTTTTTGGATGCAATATTTTATTTCAACTGTTTGAGTGAAAGGGCTGGGGTTTGAATTTTAGGAGCGGATGTGTTTTCTGGGCTAGACGGAGCACTCAGAAAACTTAGGGTAGCATAATGGTAATGCTTATTGCCCCGGAACTTTAATCCAAAACATTGAAGCATGTTTGCCGTTAGAGGGAGACTACTGAGTGCTTATAGATGCTGCTGTTCTTGACCTATATGATATGTGAATTGTTGTTTTAGTAAAGCTGAAATTTCTGAGGAATTTTGGTTTGACTAGTATTATCATCAAAGAAATCAAGTATTCTTGCATGCTCAATGTTGGGGATGTGGAAGGAACTCTCAAGCAGTTTGGTGGCTTAAAACATGTGAAATTCACAACATAGATGAGTGCAATTCTAAGTCTTGAGCGAGATACACACATTTTGTACATGTTAAATATACTTTTCGTACACACAACATTTGTAAATTCTTAATTTTAAATGAGATATACATATTGTTCATCAATTTCATACGCAAAATTTAAAGCAAACTTTGCACGCCTTAACCAATATTTTGTATATATTTCATAAGAAAATAACTTCGGTAACATTTTGTGAACTGAAAATTCTTGGTATATTTCATAAATATGTGTCTAATTTTGCATAATAAAATATGGGTCTAATTTTGCATAATATATATAGTTCATAAATATGGGTCTAATTTTGCATAGTATATATAGTTGATTCTTCCCCTTCCAATATGAGGCAATTGGGCTGTTCCTTAAAAAGAGTTAAGGTTAAAAATAGCTTATGCTAGAAACATAATAAGACTTAGCTGTAGTTTGCTTAATTACGATTCGTAGCTATAGCCTATATGTTATAATGAGAAGAGAAGCGAGTGCGATGCGAGTTGTATTTGTATATATGCAGGATAATTATATATTTTGAACTAGCATGTATTTGTATCAATGAGCACAATTGTATTAACGAATATAATTTATGTATTTATATATGTGTTGTATAGTTCTATACAGTGGCGGAGCCAGGATTTAGATTGAGGGGTGTCAAAATATAAAGTAGCACACAAAAAATTCAACAAAATAAATTTTACTAATAAAAGCAAAACATAATTACATTATTACAACCGTACTCGACGCGGTTTCATCTCTTGAAATGTTTTTACAATAGTATCATTAGAAATATTAATAAATACATCTTTTTCTACATAAGGAACTAGACAACCGCTCAAAAGCTCATCATTCATCCGATTCCGCAAGGCATTTTTAATAAACTTCATTGCTGAAAAAGCTCTTTCAACGGATGCAGTGGCAACTGGTAAAAGCAAAGCAAATTTCACTAAGCGGAATACAAGAGGAAAGTTTAGGTTCTTCTTTGTCTCAACTAATTTTCTTGAGAGATCACTAAGTCCATCAACAAATTGGACGAGGAAAATAAATACAAGGTGTAAGAAAGTAGGAACTTACCGTTGCCATGACCAGGACGTAGATTGATGCCGAGCAATGGCGATTGAAGTTTGAAGACGATTGCACGACGCAGTCAGCGAACAAAGACAACTTTTTTGGACTCTTCCTCTTCAAAACTTTTGATTTTGGAATTGGGGATTTGTTTAATCCCTAGACTCTAAATCCCTAAAGTGTATTTTATTTCTTTAAAAAATAAAATATTAAAGTAAACTTAATTTAAGTCAATGGTTTAAAAATTGGAGGAAAAAACGTTTAGCTATCTAAAAACTATAAGACAAAAAAGTTACAATTGTCTAAAAAGTAGAAAAAAAATGCTGAAAGCCTTTGAAAAAAAATAGACTTCAGCAAGGTTCGAACATCCAACGCCTAGGTCAATGACAAGGCGGAATTTTGTAGCCCCTGAACCGCTGAACCAACCCTTCAACTTGGTTCAGGAGTGTCAATTCTAATATATATAGGTATAAAATCAGAATTTGACTTACCTATACAACGTAATTTTCCGATGAAGGGGTGTCGCTTGACACCCCTCGGGAAAGGGTAGCTCCGCCCCTGGTTCTATATATGTAACTAGTATGTATATGTGTTAAGGAATACAATTAGTATTAATTAATAAATTGTATCAACGAATACAATTGTATCAAGTTCAAGTGTATTGATGAAATACAATTTGTATCAACGTTGTATTTCATAACATTTGCATTTATATTCATGTGTATTTGTATTTGTATCATTGAAAGACAGTATTCATTTGTTGCCATGTGTATTTTGTATATATTTGTATTTCTTGGCTTTTGTATTTGTATTTGTTGCCTTATATGTATTAGTATTAATCCGCTGTCATATGTCTTACTCGTTGTTTTTTGAGTCTGCCCCATCGATATAAAGAAGATGAGACGAAAGCTAATGTACAAGAAAGGGAAGCAGATATTTAGGATGGGATGGAGCTGTTAAATAAAAGACATATTTCTTGAAAAAAATTATCAACCACTATATGCAAGTAACTTGTTCTAAAAATTCTTACATGTTGTAAGAAGCGAAGTAAAGTTTAGAGTAACCAAATCCAATTATATAACCATCACAATCAAATTACCTTTCTTTTCCAGCTTTCAACATCAAATCAAATTAAACTTATAAATTAAATTATACGATTGGATACAACAATTCAAGATGACTATCAACTTGCCAAATATCAAAGAAAGGCTACAATGGTGAATTAACCGTTAAGTTGAAATTCAATTTTGTTATGATATTTTCAAAGTTCTGCTTATAAGTATTTTATTTGTTAAATAGTTGAAAAAAATTCATATATTGTAATTTTAATGTGGTTTATCGATAATTATCTTTATTTATGAAGATATTAAAAAATTTATCAATTATTTTTTATTATTATTGTTTTTGTCACAGTCCGGTTGCACATAAACAAAATATTGTTTCAATTTCATTGAATCATCATTTTTGTTAAATTACACTTGTTACATGTGGTTGGTTACATTTATTTTAATATTTTTAGCAGTGTTTAAGAACACATTGCATACACATATATCTAATTAGTTCATGATTTTGATAGTCCATAATTTTGTAGAATGAGTGGTTTTAAATTGATTATATAATCTTTATTTAGTTTCAAAATAAAAAAGATGGTGAATAATTTTTATATTTAAGTAAATGATTTTCAATTTTTTTTTTGAACCCAGATAACGTGCCGCTGCTACAATCTCTGTCATAGTTTCTCTCCTTCGGGTGAGTACTCTATAGTGAACACTTTATGCACTAGATAAACCCCTATTATGTAATAGCGTGCAAACCAATTTTCAGATTTTTGTTCCATTAGTTTTCGGGTGAGCTCACCAGAGCTTGAGCAATGAAGCCTTCCATCAGTACCACAATGCCATGGCTGCTTCTTCTCTCTCCCCACCACCCAGTTACTGTTCACTATCAAACAATCAGTCAACAACCAAACAGCCGTCCACGCACCTCATTGGCAGCCACAAACCACCAGTCACACCCAGCCAGCAAGCTAAAAACTCGCGCAGCCAACGAACATCAACAACCCAGCCGCCGAAACTCCTGACTCTAGCGAAGCTTAGGGAACCACTAGCAATTTGTTGGGTTCGAAAGTGATTAGGGTATCATGCAAAAATTTACAATTGCAAATCAAAAATTGATAAATTAGATGAAAAAAACTTATACTAAAATATTATTATATAGTTTGACTAATTGGTCTACATATGAAAACTAATATAAAAGAAAAATATTAAAACTGTAGAGAGAATCGAGATCTTCAAATCTCTAAACGATTACATTGTAAATTTTATTGTGTTCTGCTATGAGAATAAAAATCTTCAATTTATAGATGTCCAAACTTTTCCTCTAAGAAAAGAATAAACCAAATATGAAAGAAAATTATAATTTCCTTTCAGGAAAAGTTGAAGCATTTAGGGTAATACTTTGATTTTCTTTTGAGAAAAAAATTAAATTTCAAATAAAATAACAAAATCAGAATAAAATCCTAACAAATAGGAGCTCCGAACTCCGGTGAAACTCCGACAACCAGTCACCACAAACGACCAAATCACCACTGTGACTCTTCTAGTTTTTGCATTTTTGTATATTTCTAAGTCTGTTATTATTGTTTTTGATAAATGTTTACTTTTATTGTTTGTTGGACAGATAATATTCTATTCTTGTTTTCATTTTGGGTATTTCACCATTTTCGTACTGATTTGTTACTATGTTGATATAGCCATTGGTTGTTTTATATTCATTTTGTGCAATTTTTAGTTATTGTGATTACCAATTGTGTGATATTTGAGATTTTCTTTTTTCTTAGATATTATTTTAACGTGGAAAAATGCATAAATTCACCTTTGAACTTATTTCGAAAAGTCAGTTACACACTTAAACTATCATGACGATCTTTTACACACCTTAACTATTTAAAAATGATTTTTACCCCAAAACTGACGTGGCAAAAAATAAAAAAAGAAAAGCGCGTTTGGCAATAAATAAATTTTAAAAAATAATTAAAATCCTCTTTCTCCTACCACCCTACGCTAGGGGTGTCAAAAGAATATGAAAAATCACCAAACCTAATTGAATCGAACCGATTTATGTTATTTTTTCAATAAAACCGTGGACATTTATTTAAGTGTATAACCGTCCCGAACAATTGAGATGATCTTTTTAATCTATAAAAACAAAAGAAAATTTTTCGAACCAAACAACCTTACATGTATGCAAATATATTTTATATATTAACAATATGTTAAATTTAATATATAAATATATTTTATGTAATAATTTTTAAATATAAATATAATCTAGGTCCTAGGTCTCTAGTGACTATAGACAACATTGGGTCTTTCCTCTTTAATCAACATTTACTTAATTAAGTTTAGAATTAAAAGATACTGTAATAGATATTCTATCAACAATACAACAAAACATATGCAAACACTCCTATTAAATGTTTAGGATCAAACAATACGACAACAAGGTTTTATATTCTTGTTTTCTTGATGAAGAATTAAAATGCTTCTTCAATAACACATTTGCGAAAGAAATATTTTAATAGTAGTATATTTTGAGGTGATATTTTAAAAGTAAAAAAAATTAAAAATTAATCGAACCGTACCGATACCGAAGAGAAATCAATATGATTGGGATGGTTTTAAAAAATCTAATTTTGGTTATATATTATAAAATAACCAAAAAATTGGGATGATATAATTTTAAAAAAATAACTGACCGAACCGTACCATTGACACCCCTACCCTACGCCAACCCCACACCTCTTCTTCTTTATTTTTTTCATAATTTTTTCTTACCCAATTTCCATCTACCCCACTATGCCTCCACCAAAATCCTCTCCCCCCCCCAATCATACCCTATTTTTATGCTTATTCGATTTTACCATTTTCATTATATTTGATTTTTCTCTTCAGCTTTGTTGGTGGTTGATAAAATTGATGAGTAAGTTTAAAAAATAAAATATAATGATGGATTTGTTGGTGAGGGGTAACAAAGAAGCGGGAATTGAAGGTTGTGGAGAAGGAAAAATCGATATTAACAATGGTGGTAGTGATATTTGGTGGTGGGTTTGAACCTTTTAATGGTGATGAATTTGTTTATGGGTGTCAAATTTTGTGGTGGGTCTTTATAATTTTTGTGGGGATAATGGTGATAGTATGATTTCTATTGTGGATTTGATCTTAGGTGGTGAAATTTATGGTGACTATTTCAATTTTCATGGTGAAATATACAGATTTGGTAGTAATATGGCGGCAATGGTAGTGGTTTCATGGTGTGTTCATTGAAGAAGAAACAATTGAATGACATGGATAATTTTAGTCAAAGTTTGACATGACATCTGATGTGACAGTGACATGACATTGATGTGGTGCAGGTGTGATACACCTTCCATTGTGAAAGCGGTGCTACACGTCTTAGGGGTAAAAAAATTCACTATTTAGGAGCAAATGTGTGTAATAGGTCACCGTATTAGTTTAAATGTGTAATTGACTTTTGGGGACAAATTCAGGGGTGAATTTATACCTTTCTTATGTTAGGTATCTTCTAGTAACCATAGTATGAAGTCGTCTTTGTTAAAGAGCACTTTACATCCTATCTAAGACTTTAATTTTCGATTCAAATTCGAATTTAGTCAGGCTCCAATGTGGATATCGATGAAAAATAAATAAATTTTGATTTTGTGATACATGCAGTGATTATTTTGATATAAATAAAAGAGCACTTTACATCCAATTTAGGACTTTAATTTTCGATGCAAATTAGTCAGACTCTAATGTGGGTATCAAATATCGAATGAAAAAAATAAAATTTTATTTTGTGATACATGTGGTGATTATTTTGAGAGAGAGAGGGGGCGGGGGGAGGGGGGATGATGATGATGATATCGCTATAGAACTTTCTTAATATATATAGTCTTGTATTTTTTTTAATTTTGTTGTTATTTGTGATTAATATTAAGCATATAGTTAAAATTAGTCAATTAATTTTTTTTTATTGATTTTCGAGGCCTCCCAATTTTAAAAGATAGAAATTTTAGTTTAAGTTTATATTCATTACAAGTTAAAAATTATTGTGGAAGAATTTTTTTTATCGATTTCCAAGACCTCTCATGTATATAAGACTGATTTTGTCTTAGAGTTATTATTTCTTTCATTTAGTTTGGATAATATTTATCCATTACTAATACTTTTACTAAGTGTCTTTTTAAAAAAAAAAAAAAAAATTAATTCCTATCATTGCCACTGTGACAAGATTACAAATTGGAGAAGGAGGACTAGACCTTGCCTTCTTGTGAAGGATTACACAGTTGCAATGGACAAAAAATTGCACAAAGTGGCAATAGGAAGAAATTCTTCAAGGAGGATCAAAATAAATCAAACTCGGTTTCTTTCTTTTAGTCCTAAAGGAAGGAAATTGCCATCTGTCTAAGTTAAAAAGACCCTTTACCTTTCTCGGCAATGAGTTATGATCAGTATAAATCTTGACACTGTTGATGGAATGGCTCATCGACGCTAGTTTATCAGCCACTTTATTGGCTTCTTTGAAGCAATGATTAATCTGGATATCATATCTACACACTAACTTCCTAATTTCTTCAACTGTTTCTATAATTCTCCAAGGACTGGACCAAAAATTTTGGATACAGTTTTGGAGGAGAAGTGAATCCGTTTCACCAGTTATATTGTTATACCCATTGTCTATGCACCATTTTAGACAAAAGAGAAATGCACTAGCCTCAGTTGGTTCCATTTCCAAGTGGAAGGATGAAGGCCACCCGCCACTTGAGTTTCTAACACATGTCCCATCCGAGTTCATTTTGACAAAGGGTGAAGATGGTCTAATCCACTTGATAGGAAACGAGGTAGTACCAGCAAAATTGGTTTCCATGAGCTTGAGAAATTTTTCCCAATCATCTGGTATGTCAAGATTTGGGAAAATCTTCTTAGTTAGATGACAAATGTTAAAGGAGATTTGATAGGTAGATCTTGTGATGGATGTTCTTTCCTCATCATATCTAGAACTGCATCTTGATCTCCAAAGCTCCCACATAAGGATAGGTGGGAGGATCTTTAGTACATAGGTGGCCACATGATTTTTGGAGGTGAAGTTTCAATATTTGTGAAGCAGATCTCGAAGGTTGGTATTTCTGGTGATGATGCCCATCCTGCCAGCAAAAGTACTCCACAATAGTTGTGCAAAGTTTCCATTACAAAAAAGGTGTTCTGCAGTTTCCATTCCTGGATTCATACCTGCGCTAACACAACAAAAACATTTAGAGACAAAAGTTATTTTAATTTTTTTATTTACCTTATCATCAGTAGGCAATCTGCAGTGGATGGCTTTCCAAGCAACACATGACATTTTATAAGGAACATTTTTTTGCCAAATCTTAGGGTCAATAGGTGCAAAAGGTTTTTTCTGTCTAAGGAGCCTCCAAGCTGATGAAACAGAGAGGTTTCCTGATTCAGAGAATTTCCAATACGGAGTATCCTCGGCAATAAAAGATAAGATTAAGTAACATTTTTTGATGATCTCTTTGATTTGATCAGGAGGATGAGGATTAAGGATTGTCCAGTCCCATTGACCTTGTTTGAGAACCTCTTTGATACATATATGTTGGCATACCAGAGTGTCTTCAATTAGATCACTTAAAGGCCCATGATTGGTCCAATTATCGAATCAAAAGTTGGTGTTTCCTTTCTTAACTTTCCACCAGATCTTATCATCCATTTCACCTCTCATTTTTAACATAACTTTCCATCTATGAGATTGACCTGGTTTTCATTGGACAGTACTAGGGTGTTCATCTTTGCAGTACTTTGCCTTTAAGAAATTTGTCCATAAGGAATCAGTAGTTCTAAACTTCCACCACTGTTTTGCTGTGAAAGCTTTGTAGGTGTTTACAAGCTTTCTGAAATTGGACCCTCTTTCATTGTATGGGTAACTTAGGTTTTCCCAAGATATCCAATCATATTTCCTTCCTTCTTCATTACCAGACCAATAAAACCTAGTCAGATAGGTCTCAATCATCTCAAGAGTGCCCTTTGGGAGGATGTACAACTGCAAGAGTGTGAACATTGAGTGCTAGTAGTACATGTCTAATAAGAGTAGCTCTTCCTCCCGACGAAAGGAGTTTAAGATGCCATCCCTTGATCCTGTTGGTGATCTTGCAGATCATATCAGTGAAAATTTCAAGGATCTTCCTTCCTATATATATTGGACATCCTAAATTTTTAATAAGAAGATGTTCATATCTCATATGAAGAATTTTCCTGACCCTTCTGATAGAAATTAAAAGAGTGTTAGGAGCCATGGTGAAAGAGCATTTGTTTTTGTTAATCAGCTGACCAAAGACTCTTTCATATGTAGCTAGTGTCTTCAGAATAACATGGAGAGTGGCTTTTCTTCCAATACTGAAGATAATAGTAACATCTGCAAAAGATAGATGGTTAACTTAGGGTCCAGAAGATTGCATTAAAAAACCAATGAAAGCAGGATCTCTATATAAAGCTTAAGCAATTTAGACAATAATTCAACCGAGAGTACAAAAAGGCTAGGTGAGAGAGGATCTCCCTGTCTGAGGCCTCTTCCAGATTTAAAGAAGCCATGTCTTCTTCCATTAACTAGCAGCGTGTACCAGTTATTAGATATGTACCTGTATATAAGATCAATCTAAGACTCTGCAAAGCCAAATTTCCTCAGAATAAAGCAAAGAAAAGGCCATGAAACTCTATCATAGGCCTTTGACATATCAAGTTTAATCACAACATTACCCCCATAACTGTATTTGTTAATATCATTAACAATTTTCTGAGCTAACAAGATATTTTCGGTTATGGCTCTTCCTTTAACAAAACCACTTTGATTATGGCTAATGATGTTAGGAAGTGTTTTAGATAGTCTAGTGTTGACAAGTTTAGCAATGATCTTACTCGAAGTATTACATAGACTAATAGGCTAAAGTCAGTAAAATCTTGGGGGGAATTGACTTTAGGAAGCATACAGTGCAGGTATGAGAGAATTTTTTTGGAAGGGTAGCACCTTGGAATAATGATATAATGGCCGCATGAATATCATTTTCTATAATTTGCCAAGCTGATTGGTAGAATTTTCCGTTTAGTCCATCTGGTGCACTATCTGGATCAATCGAGAAGACCGTGTCTTTTACCTCTTGAAGTGTAGGCAGGGAAGTAAGATTATCATTGTCCTCATTTGTGACCATCCTCTCTTTCACATTAAGAACATAATTATCTTCTTCTATATGCTCAGCTTTGAAAAGATGGGAGAAGAACTTGACTGCAGCATCTGCTACTTGCAGTGTTCCTCCCGTCTTGAGCCTTAATCTTGTGAATAGTTAATCTCTTCTTCTTGTCCTTGATAACATTGTGGAAAAAGGTAGAGTGGTGTCTCCTTCTTCCAACCATTTAATTCTAGCTTTCTGGCTCAAAACTTTTTCCTGAATTTTTAGGAATCTAGTGTATTCAGCTTTAGCTTTAGAGAGATTCATTCTGTTCTCCTGGGTATTGTTGTTGATAGAAGTCTCCTCTAGATATCTGATAAGGCATTCTAGTCTTTAAGGCTCTTCATAGAAATCACCAAAAGCAGTTCTCGACCAGCTACTAAGACCTTTAATAGTATTTTTAATTTTTTGATGTAGGACTTGCAAGGGGTTGCCTTCTTGACTAGGAGTCCAGGCCTTTTGGATCACAAACAAATACTCCTCATGATCAGCCCATATGTTGAGAAACCTAAAATATTTAATAAAGTTAGCGTTATCAGGGATACAACTAATTAAGAGAGGAGCGTGATCCGAACAAGTTCTAGATCAGTGGGTAACAGTAGTTCCACTAAATTTGTCAAACCAATGAATATTGTAAGTAAGCCTGTCAAGTCTCTTCCAGATAGTGTTAGGAGGATCTCGATTGTCACTCAAAGTAAAATTGGGACCTAGATACCCTCCATCTTGGAGATCTCAATCATCCAGACAAGAGGTGAAATCATAACTTTCTTCCAGTCTAAAGGGGAGACCTCCGATTTTTTCCTCAGGACAAGTGATGACATTAAAGTCACCCATAACACCCCAATGTCCTGTTATTCTGCTATAAATATCTCTCAGATCATCCCAAAGTGGTACTCGGAGTTTCTCATCACATTTTGCGTAAACAATGGATAATGAAAGTCCACAGAATTTTGTGGATGAGATACATGTACCAAGACATGTTGTTCCTTGTCTTCAATGATATCCAAGCTATAATCAATGGAGCAAAAAATCCAAATCTTGTTGGAGCAATTATGGAAACAATAAGTGTATCCTAATATCCTTCTGAATTTTTCAATTTTCCTCGAGTTCACCATGGGTTCTTGAATAAACATATAAGGAAATTTGTGTTGTCGTTTGAGAGTTTGTAGTCTCTCCAATGAACCTTGAGACCCAATCCCCTAATATTCCATGAGAGTGTATTAATCATAGGAAGTATTAGGGAGGGGTTGATATTTGTGATTTGTGAGTGGACTCGAGAGAATTGGTAAGTCCTATTTCTTCATTCGGTGACTCCCGCCTCCTTCTATGGGAGAGGTTGTTGTAGTATTCCACTTTGTTTTGGACTTGATTAGGGATATCTGCCTTAACACAAGTTAAAGATGGCATGTCACCCCAAATTAATTCATCATCAGAGAGGGATGAGCTACATCTTCCTTTGCATTAACCATAGAGAGGTTTTGTTCACAATCTTTATAGGCAGTATCTTCTTTATCCATCTTGTAACACATCATCATATTATCCTCTTGTGCAACACCTATCCTAGAATCGATATCTCGATTAAGTCCTCAATCCTCCTTTTTCTTAGCTTGCCTATCACTTATATTCTCAATCAAGTTTAGTTCGAGACCAAATAGAGGAGGGATACCATATTTTTTCTCTTCTCTTTGGTTTTGAACACAACTTCAGTGGGAATAGATACAATAGAGGAAAGTTTATTTTTCATGTCGGATTCCTTGATCTTACTATTATCCTGACCTTTTATCACAATGGTGTTCATGTTTTGCACTTTCAACTTCAAATCAGGATATATAGTTTCTTTACTTTGTTTCGTCTTCATTCTGTTGTTCTTGATACTCTGCAATTTTTTTCTCTTTCTTACTTTTCTGGTTTTTTTTCCCCTGTTGGCATGGGATCTCAGAGTACAGCTCCTTGTAGACACTATTTTTTTATTTAAACCGTCACAGTTGTTGGTAATTTTCGGTTCTTCTTTTCCCTTTTTGGGACTATTTGTCGAGCAAAGGTTCAGGGTCTCCACGTTAATGACATTGAATTGATTTTTTTCACTCCCCGAGTTGCAACTTGTTCCAATATAACGATTGGGATGTCCTGCCCCTTCAAAGGCATTGGACTTGGCAGCACCTTTACCTTTTCTGTTGGTAACTGTTTGCCATTCTTCTTCCCCCTCTTTTTCGTCGTTGAACTTTCTAGTGACTTGAGGTGTGTGTTCCACCAGCTTTGGATATGATTGATGTTTTCACTCGTGTTGGTTTGTTGCTCCTTCCGATGATCTTTCTATACATTTTCTGCTTCTTTATTTTTTAAAGTAGGATGAAGTTTTTGGCATTTATCAGCAGTGTGACCTTGCATTTTGCAATGTGAGCAGAAGGCAGGAATGGTCTCGTACTCAACTCTTTGGTTGATCAGCTCAGTCATGCCATCATTGTTAATAATCTCGAGAATCACTTCCTTTATTAGAAGTTTTGACAAATCTATTTCGACTCTCACTTTGGCAGTAGTAGGCCTTGTTTTAGAGATGATAGCTTTGTCTAACAACAAGGGGGTCCCTATAGGTTCAACAATTCTACATATAATAACATCCCACTCGTAGAAATGCAATGACAAGTCTGGTAAGTTAATCCAAACAGGGGCTAAGGTGTTGTCGGTCTGCATTTGATTTGAATTTTGTAGACCATTTCATTATCCACTACTAGAAAATTGTAAATTACCTCGAGATTTTACTTGGGGATTATTTTTGCAGAAATTTCCTATGAATTTTCATGTGAAATTAAGAAATTCCTAAATTCTGGATTTTTTACCTGCGAAAAATATTTCCCCAGAAAAATTGGTAGGTAAATTTGGCGCCATTTTCTCAAAATTATTACCTAGGGAATTATTTGGGGCAAATAATTTGCAAGCTGAAAAATAAACTATTTATTAATTTGTTTGAAAGAAAATTGCTAAATAAACTTATTTGCCGATCCAGTTAGAAATAATTACTTAGAAAAATATTTAGAAATAATTTCATATGTGGTATTACCTGTGGATTTATGTTCTACAAATTTTGTTGGGAATTTATTTCTTGAGGATTTACCTGGGAATTTTTTTACTTATAGAATTACTTGGGGATTTTATTATTGTGAATTTGATTGGAGATTTTTTGAGGAATGCGAACTTTTTTAAATATAACTTAACTGGAAGGTCTTTTTTTTAATCTAAGAACTTGTATTATTTGAAAACTTCAAGGAATATTTTCTTTAAAATATATTTAACCAAATAAAAAATTACAATAATATTAAAAATATCAATGACATTAGAATGAATTTTATTGTTGAATATTTACTCTACTTTTAGATTAAATAAATTATTATACATTAATATCAATCTAATACGGTGTTGGAACATTATTACAAATGTCATTTTGAATATTGTTAACTTATCACAAAAAACCAATGATATGGTTTTTTTCTTATTTTTTTTTCAATTAAAAAGATAGAAAAAATTAAAATTATATGACTAGTTATTTACCTAATAGAAAAATAACTATCATAAATGTGATTAAATTTGATTTAATATTAGTTATATTAAATTGTGTATTATTGAATAAGTCAAGCATTATATTAAAGTATAGAAAAATTTGATGATATACATTATTAATGTGAAGTTTAATTACCCTTCATTGATATAATTATATTAAATAAAAAATAAATAAACTTTACTTGTATATCCAATTGATATTTATTATAAGCATTAATAATGACATAATTTCTCTATATATAGTAAGTTATTAAATGGTATTTATTTGCAAATATATAATTAAGTATGTTAAAATTTAAATTTAAATTAAAAATACCACAAATACCTAATAAGATATACTATCAATTATTGATTATAACTTTCTTCCACTTTAAACTTATAAATTTAATTATATTTTCAATTATTTATTTATAAAAACTTTGTAAGTATAATTTAAACTTTGTCTACGTTTAATATGCTTAGCTATAGACATTATCTTATAGGAAGTGTAAGCATAAAATGTTCATGAATGTTGGGTGGTAGTGATTTATTTTAAATATATAAATAATTGTCATGTTTTACTTTTTAAGAGTCAAATTACATGAACTTTAGCTAATGTTTAAGATATATTTTATAACCATATTAATATGAGATGAATTAAGAGTACTTTTGTATAATTTATGAATATCTAAATGATATTTTAAATACTCAATTGAATTAATTAAATTTTATTTTAAAAATTAATCAAATTGGAGAAAGACACAAAAAAATTAGTGTACTGTCATGGTATCTTTTGTACCACTTCGGAAAAAGCTACCAAAAATTTAGCATTTATAATTCTATGACTTATAATATTTGTAGAATGGAATTTCAAGGAGCAACTATAAATGAGTGGGTATGAAATCTCATGGGGAGTTGGCATTAGGAGGGCAAGTAAATTGAATCTCAGGGGGGATTGGGCACTTATGAAATTGTGCAATGGGTGGATAGTTGTGTGAGAAATATGGATAGGGGGTTCAATGAATAATGACATATATAAATAGGAGATAATAATTAATGTTGTTTAAAGAAATTTATTTTGAGTATCTTTCTGCGGCTTTATTTGCGAATAAATAAAATAAGAAAATTCATTTTTATCTTTTGTATTTTTTGCAAGAAAAATCGAAAGTAATTTATCTGCGGAATTTAAATCCCTAGGTAAATTAGTTGGGGATTTTGAAATTCGCAGGAAATAATTACCTACGAAGATTTTACCTTCACATTCTTTTTTATAGGAAAATTTGCAGGAAACTTCTTTTCATTCGAATTTCATACGTAATCCCAAGAAATATTCTCATGTAATTCACACATTTCTTGCAGTGATCTTCATAATGTTAAGGCCTCCCAGAGAAATAAAACTCCTTGACAACACGTTCAGATGATCCTCAATGTTATCAAAGTCAAGGAAAACATGATGCATATCATAAGCTCCAATTCTAATATTTCCTTTGCCTAGGATTATTTTGGTAAATTCTCTTCTAATGATGTCGATTGAAGGACGGATATGAGAGAATTTACCTATGATAGTCCATTTACAGGTTTGGGCGAGCATTTTATTTTCTTCTTTGGAGAATGTCACCAGTGGTTTCCCGTTGAGGATTTCATGAGTTTTGGTTGGATCGGAGTCGAACCCTCGATCTTTTCATATTTGATTCGTTGTAAGGTTTGCGTAGGAGGGTTTAAGGCTTTCTGCCCCAATGTTGCTAACTTGAGAAGTCCATCCCGTAGGTAATGGATTTTGATTGCCGGAGCTTTGATGATTTTAACTGAGAGAATTTTCCGATCTCCTCGTTGGCAAGGGGGGAAATTGATCTGTGTGAAGAGTGGGTCTTTGAGATTGTAGCGGGCAATTCTGTTGATTTGTACTTAGCGGGTCACCGAGGATCGGGAGGTCCACAGGGAGAAATATTTGCCCAACGGCAATTTCAACGATAAAGAAACGTCTACTTTTTTTCTAGAGAGAGAATTGAAG
Organism: Solanum tuberosum; assembly: GCF_000226075.1. Lineage (NCBI taxonomy): Eukaryota > Viridiplantae > Streptophyta > Magnoliopsida > Solanales > Solanaceae > Solanum > Solanum tuberosum. Next base: position 900,201 of record NW_006239115.1, on the reverse strand, counting down.
AGAGAAGCTAGAGCGTTTGTTTTCGATCACCAGACTTTACTAAGTATCTTTAAGGGTATACAAAATTATATTTTTTGATTCATTTTTATGTATATATTTGATGATAGGCAAACACTTCCTTAGAATTTAAGAAAATAGATAAAAATAAGAATACAAGATAAGTGCCCACTTTTTTGAGCTCTTGACCGACACCTTTTTTTGTCTAATTAATCAACATTCAAGAGTCTTCTTTATTGTGTCAAGTTAACACATGGATTTGATAATAAAATAATACTACAAAAAACAATGAAATATAAAAAATAATCTTGAGTTGAAATTTCATGAAACAAAAAACTTGTGAATTTATATTGACAAAAATGGAGAAATATCATAAAGTATCTTACATTTTATAATTTAATAGTTGGGGGTTATGAATATGAAAACTTAAAAGTCATGAAATTAATTGTATTATTAAGAATAGAAGTCTAATAGATATAAGTTATAGAGGCGAAACTTTAAAAGTAAATAAAGAAGGAAAAACATAAATAAAAAAAGATAAAAGAAAGACCTTTATACTAAATAGAGATATAAATTTCTTGAATTGAATAAATAAATAAAAAATAAAGAAAGGAAGAGAAGTGACTTAGGGAAATTAATGTTATAAATGTCATAAATGATGATATTTGGGTAACAAAATCGTAATTTTTTTTTAAAAAAACGTTATATTACTCCCTCCGTTTTACAAAGAATGACCTCCTTTTCTTTTTAGTCAGTTTCAAAAAAAAATGACCTCTTTCCTTTTTTGGTAACATTTTACTTTTTGCTTTCCACGTGGCATGTTTAAGACCACAAGATTAAGGGCAATTTTGTACATTTGACATAACTTTAATTTAGGACCACAAGATTCAAAAGTCTTCTTTATTTACTTAAACTCCGTGCCAAGTCAAACCAGGTCATTCTTTCTGAACATATAAGCTTAATGCTAGGAGCTGACAAAGTTCTAAAAAGAGCAACACTTGGTCATGTAATAATTTCTCTTATCATTTTCTAGAAATAAAAAAACGAAAATTAAAAAATTATTTCTTAACGTAGACAAAATGACAACGAACATAAAGAATGTACTTCACTACTTAATTGATTGGGGAATTATCCCAACTCTACTTCTCTAAAATTTTTTTTTCAAAAGAAGCAATAGATTATGAGTGATATTACCTAATATGAAAAAAGGGAAACGATTAGTATCTGAAAGTAAGGACATACATGATTAAGGGAAAATGCATAAGTACCCCCCATCCTATACCCGAAATCCCAGAGACACACCTAACCTTTACTAAGGTCCTATTACCCTCCCGAACTTATTTTATATGTAATATTTTACCCCTTTTTGGCCTACGTGGCACTGTCTTGTGGGCCCAGTGCATGTTGATATTTTTTTCAAGGATAGTGTCACGTAGGCCGAAAAGGGGTAGACTATTATAGATAAATTAAGTTGGGGGGGGGGGTAATAGGACCTTAGTAAAGGTTAGGTGTGTCTCTGGGATTTCGGGCATAGGCTGGGGGATACTTATGCATTTTCCCCATGATTAACTAATCTTTAGTTGTCCACTCATTTTCTATTTGTTATTGTAATGCTACATAGAGTATTATTTTGGTAAACCAAAATAAATCATCTCCTCAATATATAGCTATTTGCAATCCCCAAGTCTTTACAAACTTTCAAAGTACTCGTATTACCAATTTTGGTGACACTAACACTTTGTTTGGATCATTGTTACCCATTGTTTCATAATGTATTGTATTGTATTCTATCGTACTGTATTGTATGGTAGATACAATATTTGGCTAGACTATATTGTTTGTTATTGTTTAATAACATTTTTCTTGTTTGGTTTGACTGTATCGTATTGTATTGTAATTTATAAATTTACTAAAATATCCTAAATTATTCTATGGTAGGAGGTTTGACGGGAATTAAATAATATAAGGTAAAGGGTAAAATAGTATTATGAAATATTATGTAAAGATATAATTGGAAAAAGAAATTAAGTAACAATGGAAACACACCTTGGTTGTTCCATAAAATGGGGGTTTTCATTGTGACGTAACAACGTAATTTAACAATACAATACAATACAGTTTAAGTAACAATCAAAACAAACATTGTAGGTATAGTAACGATACAATACAATACAATGGGTAACAATGATCCAAACAGAGTGTAATATACTCATAGGATAGGCAGGGGCAGAGCTAGGTGGGATTTGTGGGCGAATTCAATAGCTTTTTTGTGAATTCTATATATGTACAAGAAAATTAAATAAATATATGTATATTAATTCATGAACCCTGACAAAACTGATTACAGCTTAGTGGTAAGAAAGGGGTCGTGAAAATGCTTTCCATGCTACCGTTATGAGTTTGAATTCCACTATCAACAAAAAGTAAAACAAATTTAGAACCCCAAACTCTTAATTCTAGATCCGCCTTTATTCATAGGATTTTTCACACATCCATCATCTACCTAAATTAAGATAAAATTTAAGAGTTCAAAGGTGATTCCAAACCAAATCTCAATATTATCCCTTGCGAACTTTCACATTAAAATTTTCAATCATCAACTTAAAAATCCAAGGTTGCTTATGTTGAAGAAGAGGGAAGCTGACGATTGGAACATGTCAAAGGAACAGGTCCAACGAAGCTGACTGACGAGTTTACATCATTGCTGTAGAATTAGAGTCGTACTAGGATTAGACTACTTATATTAATTAGGATTATATTACGACTAGAATTAAATTATGATTAGGATTATAGTACAACTAGGATTAAATTATTTATATTTGCATTATTATTATTATTATATAGTAGTAATAGGTATTGTAGTAGGACTCTAAGTATAGTTAACTTATGACTCTACAATTCTCTCTTATATAAGGAAGTTGTAACTCAACATTATTTTCATCAATACAATCCTTGATTTCTCTAATCCTAGACATGAAATTTCTACATGGTATCAGAGAATAAAAGCTCTTCTGCTCTCTGAATATTGATCAAAAAAAAAAAACCCACAACGTTGCAATGGCCCCTTCTACCGAAACCATGTCAACCTCCTCACTTCACCAAATCATTGCCGCTTGCTCCATTAAATCTAAGCCAACAAACTACCTCATATGGAGGACACAAATATCCCAATTGATTCAGGTGATGAAACTAACGTATCTCATCTATGAACCAAGTAAAAGTAGTTGTTCCACTGGACAGACTAATGGGAAAGTTGTAAAAGTTAAGAAGGATGCAAAAGATAGTGGCACCATTGATGATTGGAAGGAGAAATATGTGTTACTAAGGAGTTGGATCTCAAGCACCTTGACCGAAGAATCATGCACCTAATTGTGGACTGCTCAACTGCCAAGGAGATGTGGGAATGCTTGAAAAAAGCTTATATTCAAGCAACAAAAATAATTAATTTTGCTAGAGGTTTAGGTCTCAAATACAAGACATTTGTCATATTAGGTAAGACACCATATTTCACTCTTAATCAATTTGTTTATGCTCTCACGAGTTTTGATATAAGGGAAGATAAAGAAGAGGTGCCACAACAAAACCACAACATGGTATTATTTGCTCAAAACGGCAGGGGAAGAGGAAACAACACATTAACTCCAGTGAAACAGGTTTCAAGCCTACTAGACATGGAACAGGTTCTCAGAACAATCAATACAGACCAGGTTCTCCGAACAATAAAAGTTTCCAAAGCGAAAATAAGGAGAAGAATAGTATTGAGTCATGTCAAATATGTAGTAGGAATAATCATACTGCTCTTAAGTGTTTTTACTGGTGGAACTACTCATATCAATCTGCAGATGAACTATCACAAGCAACGATTAGACATCACATTCATACCGAAGCATTGACAAAATAAGTTTTTGCTGGGTATTCAAAGTTTTTTTTGTTGCGTATTCGAATCAAGCTAGGAGTAACCGTTCCTCTACTCACTAGCTTGATGGGAAGTGTTGAAGAAAAAGGAAGCTGACGATTGGAACATGTCAAAGGAACAGGTCCAACGAAGCTGATTGACGTGTCTGCAACAAGTGTTGATGAAGAAGGAAGCTGACGATTGGAACATGTCAAAGGAACAGGTCCAACGAAGCTGACTGACGAGTTTACAACATTGCTGTAGAATTAGAGTCGTACTAGGATTAGACTATTTATATTAATTAGGATTATAGTACAACTAGGATTAAATTATTTATATTTGCATTATTATTATTATTATTATTATATAGTAGTAATAAGTATTGTAGTAGGACTCTAAGTATAGTTAACTAATTCTCTCCTATATAAGGAGGTTGTAACTCAACATTATTTTCATCAATACAATCCTTGATTTCTCTAATCCTAGACGTGAGATTTCTACAACTTACCCCTCGCACAAATTAGTTCGAGGGATCACTTGACCCGTATAGTTGTTAAAAAAAATGATGAAGTAGGAAAGTGAAAAATAATAATTACGAGGATAAGATTGCTTCAGAAGAGTAAGCAATTGTTACCTTGCCAAAAATTGAAGCTTCAACGTAACGTATGGCTAGGAATTCTTTCCAGTAAAATCGAGGTTGTTGCGAATGCCACATGCAAGAATAATTCATTTATGTAAATTGAAATTTAATGGAGGAAACAAATCAAATTTTTACTTCTCATGAAATTGAATTAAGGAAGGAATAAAAGAAAATCTACACACATAAAAATTTACTCACCAAAATTGAAAAATAACGAGAAGAAAAAGTGGAGAAAATTTACTTTATCAGAGTTGAAACATATATAGAGATGAATTGCAACCAAAGTGAAACATATTGAAAGAAATTCTAATGGAGACCAAAAAGAAACAAACATGTTTCAGATGCTATGTTGCGGTTTTGGATAAATAACACTTTACAATTTGATCTAGTTGAAAAGTCTATTATCTTCAAACAAATACTATAATTTATATGTTGATACCTAATGTATACTCACTCTTGTATAATAGTAGACTCTTTATTACTTAATCAGATTCCCAAAAAACAAATCAGTTTCGTTTCTGTTGGTTTGTTTGATTAAATAAAATTTCTTTTATCAAATTTTGTCTTTTCTCTTATTTACTTAGTTTAAATAATTTTTTTGGCCAAATCTTCACTTGATTTTAATGGTCTAATTTGGTAGACATTTTCCTAAAAGTAATATTAAAATGCTTCTTTTTTACTTAAATATATTTTGCTCATTTCCAAATTACTTTTAAGTTAATTTTCTCAAAATAAAATGTTCTTTTCTTTACTTAATTATTTTCACAAAAAATTTAGCCAAATATTTTAGTTTAAATCATTGGATAACCTAGTTGTGCTAAAACTTTCTTGAAGTAGAAAAAAGAACATCTTATCTATTTTCTCTAAAATTTTAAGGGATAAGGGTCTGAAAAATACCCCAACTTTGGTCGAATTTACTGTTGTGATACTAAACTTTCATGAGAACCTATTACCTCCCTAGACTATTTAATACC
>NW_006239115.1:886047-894553 GCF_000226075.1 Solanum tuberosum | reverse complement strand
TTATAATTTTGCATTATTTTTTATGTCCACGTGGGCAAATATATATGTTTAAAATACGGTATTAAATAGTCTAGGGAGGTAATAGGTCCTCATGAAAGTTTAGTATCGCAACAACAAATTCGACCAAAGTTGAGGTATTTTTCAGACTCTTATCCCAAATTTTAAAGATCTATTAAGACCTTTTAAAATTAAATTTCTTAATTTCTTTAAAATTAAGCGGTGACTCTTCTTCTAAGTATTTTTTTAGAGAAAATGGCCAAATGAGCTCCCAACCTATTACCGGATTTCCAATTACACACTTATACTTTACGAGGGGTCCTATTACCACCCTGAATTATTTAAAATTGAAATTATTACCTCCCTAAAAAGTCACAACCACATTTATGTTGATAAGTGAAATCCACGCGTTTGACACGTGTAATTTTTATTTGTAAATTTTCATTTTTTTTTGTCCTTTTTGACGGATTATTTTATTCTGTTATTCTTTTTTCTTTTTCCTTTTATTTCTTTCTCTTCCTCTTTTTGTTCTTCCTCTTCCATCCTTCAATTCCATCTTACCATAGAGCCACAAGTAGAAAGGCTGAGAAGCGAAAAAAATTATGGTGGTAATTAGAGGAATGACAACCCTCCGCGTCATTTTTGCAAGAGCAGGGGTTCAATAAGAGGAATGACCTATAAAATAAATTGTCGGTCAAAATCTTTTTCGATGAAGATATTTTGAGAATTTTTTAAGAGATTCCAACATTATTAAGTTGTTTGAATGAATTTTGTTAACAGAAAATTTTTGTTACAATAGCTTCAAAATGATATTTCAATGGTGTTTTAATGGCTAATAGTTGATTTTGAAAATGGGGGTAAAATAATTTACTTAATAATTTTTTATTGTGTGGACAGTAGGAAAGAGATTTCTATCTAGGAATTATGGTGTGTTAATAGATATTGTAATGGTGGTGTTTCTAGATCGTGATGGTGAAATTTGATGACTACCATGGATACTCTACTAAGTTGTTAAGAAGAAGAAGAAGAAAAGAGATGAGATAAAAACAAATAAAGAAAAAAATATAAATGAAAAGAATATTAAAAATAAAGTTTTAATATTTATTTTTGATCTTCACTCTCTCAAAGACAGTGAAATACACTCACTTTGCCACATAAGTATTTAGGGAAGTAATAATTTCAATTTTAAATAGTTCAAGGGGGTAATAGGACTCCCGTGAAGTAAAACTGTGTAATTGAAAATCCAGTAATAGATTGGGGGCTCATTCTATTTTTTAATTGTTAAAAAAGTAAAATCACAACTTAAAAATCACAACCGTACAAAAAAATGAAGAAGAAGAAAGTAGGCTTGAAAATTAAGGCAAGTAGGGAGATATGGGAAAGGCGCATGATAGTAATATGAAAGTAGGCTTGAAAAATTAAGCGAAGTAAGGGGATAAGAGAAAGGCACATGACAATATTGTGGAAGTAGGCTTGAAAATTAAGGCAAGTAGGGAGATATGGGAAAGGCGCATGATAGTATTATGAAAGTAGGCTTGAAAAATTAAGCCAAGTAAGGGGCTATGAGAAAGGCACGTGACAATATTGTGGAAGTAGGCTTGAAAATTAAGGCAAGTAGGGAGATATGGGAAAGGCGCATGATAATATTATGAAAGTAAGCTTGAAAAATTAAGCCAAGTAAGGGGCTATGAGAAAGGCACATGACAATATTGTGGAAGTAGGCTCGAAAATTAAGCCAAGTAGGGGACTATGAGAAAGACAGATGACAGATGGAAGTGAACTTGAAAATTAAGCCAAGTAGGGGTTATGAAAAAGCCACATGACAATATTGTCTATTCCTTCGTTATTCAAAAGCACCTTATATGGAACTCTACATTTTCTTTAAATACGATGTCACTTTAAATTGGGGTGACACGATGAAATGATGTCGTCACTGTAGCAGTGTTTCAGATCCTATAGTGGGGCTGATGGGACCAGACTGTATGAAACACGATTCTTTTAATTTTACTCCTCCCATATGGTAAGAAAAGAGACAAGGAGAGATTTCAGCGCAAATGGGGTCAAAACCCATGAATTTCAGGTCTACGTTCGTCAAGATTAGCCCCCACTAAGCCAGAAGCTCGAGTTTAGAGTTCTTCAGAAGTTGTTTAGCGCCTACATAGGCTAGACTTAACTAAGTAGTTAGACATGTCATTAATTGCATAATACTAAATGTGTTGTTAATTGTTGTTCGGGATGGTGAGGTACTTGATGAATTATGGTTGACCTTTTGATATTAGTTGGGTCTTATCCTAGGGGTGGTAAGCTGTGGGTAATATAGTTATGAGCTGAAAACTGTCTGAAAGGATTGTTGGGATAGGTGATGACTGAATGATTTCCCGTTTACGTCATATGTGCATTTTAACTATTTTGCTAGTAAAACTTATACAATATGTGGTTAGGAAATTGGAAAGGTATGAAGTTGAAATGATATCTTGTTGTCAATCTCATGCAATAAACTTATCCTATTTGCTTATGCATTACATGTGTGATTGTGTGATATGTGATTCTCTGTTGACTCGAGTACCACCCTTGGTATATATTATCGATTGGCTTGGGTTCCACTTCTAGTACATGTATAATTGACTCGAATACCATGCTTGATACATATATTGATTGGCTAGGGTACCACTCTTGGTACGTGATATCTTATTGGTTAGCTCGAATATCATATCTCGTACAAATTTCATATTGATTGGCTCGGATACCACACCTGGTGCAGGTGATTGTGTTGTGTGTTGATTTTGTGAGTGGACCTAATTTATTTATTATAATGCATTTATCACATATTGGTCCATGAGCAACCAAATAAGTGTATTTAAATGATGGGATGATTTTTGTGTAGATCATGATTGCATGTTAATTACCGTAGATGAGGTTTCTGGGATCTTTGGGTGGTTTGGGATATCCAAGGAGAGTGTTGAATCATGTATGAGTTAAATCATGAGGACTAAACAAGAATTTTGCATGCGCTCCACTAAATAGGTCAAGGGCTATGGTGTGGGCAAAATATCTCAAGAAGGGGTAACAGACCGATTAACAAAGTTAGTGGTGGATTTGATTTCTGGAATAAAAAGTAGGGAAATTTCTGGTGTTTATAGTTGGGTGTTTTCAGAAAGTTCTTATATGATAGAGGGATTATGTTATGACCGAATGGAAGGGTTAAATGACTCTTAATGATGGAGTTGGCAGCAAAAACAATGTTAAATGATAGGGGTTTTGTAGTTCAAGTTATATATTCTTATGATTAATTACATGATATTATGTGGTGGATTCGGGTCGATCGATGAGGCCTTTCAACAATTATTGTTTGTATTGATACTACTCTTGCTATGTCACTTGTTATAGTCTGGTTGCAGGATAAGTGATGTTTCTTACGTGAAGACGCTGATGATCTTCGACAGCTTCTACACATCTTTTCCTCATGATGGGAATTGTGTCTTTTTTTCATATGTTGTACTTTCTTAGAAGCTCCTGTACCTATTTAGACTAATTTCTAGGAAGAATTCAGTCCGTATTTTTCAAGATATTATATTTTATCATATCCAATAAAATTGATTTTCTTAATTAAACAATGGATACACTAGATGTTGTTTACTTCTGCATGGTTAGTACTTTATTGGTTGGTAAGGATACTCCATCTAGAAGTTAGAGATCCTCCTATATAGGAGTTAGAGTAGGTACCCACACACCTCAATAGTTTGGATCGTGACAAAGTAAGCTTGAAAATTAAGCCAAGCATGGGGCTATAAGAAAGACACATGAATATATTTTTAAAGTAGGCTTGAAAAATTGAGCAAAGTAGGGGCTATGAGAAAGACACATGACTATATTATGGAAGTAGGCTTTACAAAATTAATTCAAGTAGGGGGGATATGAGAAAGGCATATGTCAGTATTGTGGAAGTAAGCTTGAAAATTAAACCAAATATGGAGCTATAAAAAAGGCACATGACAGCATTGTGGAAGTAGTCTTGAAAATTAAGCCAACTAGGGGACTATGAAAAAGACACATAACAACATTTTGGAAATAGGCTTGAAAATTAAGTTTGTAAAAGCTATGAGAAAGACACATGGCAATATTGTGGAAGTAAGCTTGAAAATTAAACCAAATAGGGGGTTATGAAAAAGACACATTATAGATAGACCTTTGGTGAAAGATATTAAGTCGAAAAATCATATCAAGGATAAATTCAAGTACTTGACATTCGAATCGACAGATGATAGATAAAGCCAAAAATAATAAAAAAAATTAAAAATTAAAATCAAATCTATATTACAAATATTGAGGTCATGATAGATAACATTTAAAAGAAGATAGTAGACTTGAAAATTAAGTCGATTGGCGCTTTAAAATAGGGTAGTGAATCGATGTAACGATCCATTTCAGACATTATAGGTAGACCTTTGGTGAAAGATATTAAGAAAGAATTTTTTTGAAATAGTGTCACGACTTCGACCGTTATGAGTGACACTCACACTAAACTACCTAGTGGGAGAATCAACTACTAACCCCAAAGAAGCCCAAATACCATTTAAATAATAGAAGTTCATCATATAAAGAAACAATCAGTTTAAAACTACTACGAATTGAGTCCTCATAAACTCAATCGATAGCCAAAAACATTTAATGTCAAATTAAACACCCCTAACAACTGAAAGTCATCATACCCAAATTCTAAATGGTCAAGATTGCGGATGCAACCCAAAAACTAAAAAATAAACCAAAAGCCTAGAGTGTCTGTGTCTGAAAGGATGGACAAGAAGATGCAGAAGAACCCATGACAACCTGGAAGAGTAGTTCACCCTTGGATTTGAAGTCAAACGTCCCTTATCTGAGGTCTCGAGTTAGCCATTGGAAGTTCCATATACTAAATATGGAAAGAACAGGTGCAATATCAGTACATAAATCATAGTGTACTGGTACAACCACACGATCAATCCAAGATATATGAATGTAACCAGTTCATCACAAAGCAGTAACATAGAAAAATACATATAACAACAATTATCACATCACACAGACTCATAGTCACATATCATTAAACAACAATACCTGAATGCATGTACCACATGATCACAAATACAAATGCCCGGTCCTCTTATGGAATCACAATCACATATCTAGTCCTCTCTCGGAACCCAAAGTCAAATTGTTAGTATACTGACGTGGTATCTAAGTTATTCATAGCTAGTGTACCGGTGTAGTACCCGAGCTATCCATAGTGAATGTACCAACGTGGTACTCGAGTCAACCAACAATCACAAATAATTAAGCACAATCATAAGCACAATGAACAATACCATTTGAAAACCACAAGTCACATCATAAGATTATCAACATGATATCATTTTATATGTCTCCATATGTATTTTCTACCATTCATTGCACAAATAATACTATAAAGCAGTAGACATACATAAACCAGAAACATACAACCATCACCTACCTCGAATCAAGCCTCTTGGAAACTCTAAAGAACCTGAGATTTCCTAGTTTGAAGTGTCTTGGATTGTTCTTGGTCTAAATCAATAAATAAAGGCAACAATCAATCAACAATGACTTATTAATTACCGAGATTATAACAAAACCCTAACCCCAGGCTAATACATGATCATCTTTTCCAACTTAGGGATTTTTCCACTATGAAATCATGTCAAGACCCTCGCCCAAGAGCAATAATCTAGATTCTAAGGCTTAAGAATTAAATTAGAAGATTGAAGAGTAACAAACTTACCTTTACCGATGAATTTCATAGAAAATTGGGTAGAATCTGGTATAAATCACCCCTTTCAACATTCAAGAACAAAGTGCAAAAATTAAGAGATTTTCTGGTTGTTTCTTCATAAAATCCCATTCCCCCTGTTATAAATAGAATCTCCAATATGGGCTAGGACCGTTGGGCCGGCTTGGCCTAACCTGCAATTTAATAGGGTTGAGCTAAGCTTTTTGGAGCCTATTTAAGAAAAAGATTTTTTATCCCGGTTCGGATAAGCCCGCTGGTTTGTGAGGCTTCAACAATATGGATTTGGCCGGCTTGTGGGTTGAATAAAATATTATTAAAATAAAAAATAAAATACCGTATTAAAAATATCAAAAGCCAAATTCAAATTCTATTTAAAATTTTAAATATTAAAATTTAGAATCATCAAACGTGATATACTTAGTATTCCTATTACTATTGTATCAATAGAATCATCATTCAATATTGGTGGACTAGGCCCGTTGGGCCGGTTTGTCTTAACTTGTGATTTAACACTACAAGTAAACTGTGAATTACCTAGGAAAGTTACTTGGGGATTTTGTCCGCCGATTTTCATGGCAAAATCTAAAATTCCTAAATTCTAGAATATTTTACCTGCGAAAATCATTTTCCCAAGAACATCCGTGGTTAAATTTGGCGCCATTTTGTGCAAAATATTACCTAGGGAATTATGTGGGAAATTTATCCGCAAAAAATATTTTCATAGCTAAATCCGCAAGTAAATTAATAAAATAAATTCCTTTATTTATTCGTTGAACAATTCCCAGGTAAATCTACCTGTGAATTTAGTTAGGGATAGTTATATGCGGATTTACTTGGAGATTTTCTTACTTGGGGATTTATCTAAGGATTTTAATTCAACGAATTTAGTTAGGGATAGTTGTATGCGGATTTACTTGGAGATTTTCTTACCTAGAGATTTGTCTAAGGATTTTAATTCTGCAAATTTAGTTGGGAATTTTTTCCTAGGAATTTACCTAAGGATTACATTACCTCGAAAATTACACGGGGATCATTTTATTTGCGGATTCAATTGGAAATTTCTTTTTGGGGATTTGCCTAAGAATTTTATTTAATAATAAATATGAAATAACTCTGGTACTTGAAAAATTTACTTGAGAATTGAAATTTTGTTTCTAGAGATTTAACTTAGTATTTAATCTTAAGAAGTTTATTTGTGGATTTTTTTACAAGAAAATATTTGTATATTGAGTTGTGCAGATTAAAAAGTTTTTGTAAACTTTTAATGTGATTTTAATATATACTAATTATTTATATTTAATAATAATTAGGTTTTCAAAAAAATAGAAAGTAATATTTGTATGCAATATTCTCACTCTAATAAGGTGTTTAGAAGAAAAGGTTTAAAACAACAATACACATAGACATATATAATTATTAATAACAATATCATTTTTTTATAAATTTATATAGGGTGAAAAAAATTTACATTTTTAACTTTGATATAAGAATTAAACTTTGAGTACTAGACTCTCTCCTACTCATATGTTTATTAAATTTATTTAATGCTTATTTCAATTTTATATTATCAATAAAAACTAATAATTATAATATACTTTTTATTTAAATCCATTTAAATAATTTATCCATAGAAAAAATAATATAATTTAGATGACAAAAAGAATGAGTATATCTATTAAAACACACCTTGGTTATCGATTGTTTACTTTTCATACCTGAAATATCACCATTGTTTAAGGAGAAAAAGTGAGCAATCGATAGTTGAAGTGTATTCAAATAAATAGTTGGTGATAGTTTAGATAGAAAACTCGCACACATGATACTTCAGTTATGAAACTCGAAACAACAGGATTTTTTAAGTGTATTTTTGACCATTAACTTTTTTTTAAAAAGGAAAAATTAATTTTTATAATAAAGTTGAGATATATAAATGATTTTCACCATTTACTTTTTTCTAGCAATATCATTAACATTTATTAATTTATCTAAAGTTGATTGTATGTAAAATTCCGTCCCTTATTAACTGTACTTTTTACGGATAAAAAATTAATTTTATATTCTAATTTAGTGGATGAAAAGTTGTGAGGATTATAATAGTCATTTAGTCTCTTTGTACCACATCGGCTAGGGACAATAGCTTATTGGACATTATGTTGAGCAAATTCTCATTCCATATCACGTGTAATGTTGATTTAAGTTGGCAGCATTAAAGCAAATATCTTAATTAGATTTACCAAGGATAAGAGCCAGGGGCGGACCTACAGTGGTTCACTTGGATATATATATATGTATATTTAATCTATTTTTAAAATTTTATATGTATATATTAAATTTTGAACCCACTAACACAAGTTGAAGCTTAGCCGAGTGGCTGAGGGGGTTCAATTTTCCCAGCCAACCCGGGATCGAATCCCTATAGCCACATTTCAGTTTTAATTCGTTTTTTTTTATATATAAAACATTCACACACAATTTTGTCCTAAGTAACTTTTGTCCTTTTAGTTACTTAGGAACTATAAAAAGTAGAACAACTTTTTACTTTTACATTTAAAGTCCAATAGTCAACAACTTTTGTCCTTTTTGTTTTTAGTTTTTTTTTTTTTTTTAAAAAACTCAACCAAAAAGGCACTAATCCCTATTATTTTCAATTCTAAAAATCCTTTTATCTTCTTCTTTGTTGAAAATCTTCTTGAACCTCTCTTACTTTTCCCCCCAAAATTTTGA
>NW_006239115.1:841223-884530 GCF_000226075.1 Solanum tuberosum | reverse complement strand
GCAAATGGTTTAAAAAATATCATGATTGGTTGGAGTATAGTGTGACTGAAGATGCAGCTTATTGTTTGTGTTGTTATGTATTTCAAGATGAAAGCATTCATCAAGGTGGAGGTGAAACATTTTCAAGTATAGGGTTCAGGAGTTGGCACAAAAAGAAAAGATTAGATATGCATATTGGTAAGTCAAATAGTGTTCACAATCAGGCAAAGAAGAAGTGTGAAGATCTAATGCGACAAGAACAATCAATTCAAGCCGCATTTGTTAAGCTATCAAATCAAACCAAGCTTGAGCACAAAATTCGCTTAAAGGCTTCAATTGAAGTGGCGAGACTTCTCTTGAATCAAGGATTGGCATTTCGTGGACATCGTGAAGATGAATCATCGCTAAACAAAGGTAACTTTCTTGAAATTCTTTCATGGTATGCGAAGCGGTGTGATAAAATTGGTGAACTTGTGTTGAAAAAGGCTCCAAAAAATGACCAGATGACTTCTCATAAAATTCAAAAAGATATAGTCACTGCATGTAAGCTTGAAACAATTAAAGCTATTATGGAGGATCTAAACGGTGACTATTTTTCATTGTTAGTTGATGAATCTTGTGATATATCGCGTAAGGAGCAAATGACAATTGTTTTGCGTTATGTTGATAGAAAGGGGTCTGTGGTGGAACGGTTCATAGGAATTATTCATGTTCATGATACTAGTGCTTTATGTTTGAAAGAAGCTATTGTTAACTATCTTGCGCAACATTCTTTGAGTTTATCTTTTATACGAGGGCAATGCTATGATGGAGCTAGCAATATGCAAGGGCGTTTAAGTGGCCTTAAAGTTTTGATTCAACAAGAAAGTAAATCAGCTCATGCAATTCATTGTTTTGCTCACCAACTTCAGTTAACTCTTGTTGGGGTATCTAAAAAATGCCTTCAAGTTGGAGAACTTGTATTGTTGGTTTCTAATGTCTTAAATGTAGTGGGAGGTTCTTTTAAACGTATGGATGAACTTCGAGAATCTCAAGCAAAAAAAGTTCAAGTGGCACTTGATATGGGTGAGGTTGAAAGTGGTAAAGGATTGAATCAAGAACTTGGTCTTGCTAGAGCTGCCAATACTCGGTGGGGTTCACATTACAAATCTTTTAAGAACTTCATTAGTATGTTTGGCTCTATTACTGATGTTCTTGATACTATTGTTGTTGATTCTGAATCTGTTGAAGAAAAAGCTAAGGCAACCGGATATCTTAAAGTTTGTCAAACATTTGAGATTGCTTTCATATTGCATTTAATGAGAGATATTTTAGCGATCACAAATGAGCTTAATGAGTCTTTACAAAAGAAAGAACAAGATATTGCAAATGCCATTCTACTTGTTAAAGTGGTGAAGAAACGATTGCAAGATTTAAGGAATGAAGGATGGGATTCACTTGTCGAGAATGTGTCCGCATTTTGTGTCAAGTATGATATTTTGATACCTAATTTTGATGAGTTCTATGTTAATTTTGGAAGATCTCGACGTAAAGTTGCTGAGTATACTATTTCACATCACTATCGTGTGGAAGTATTTTTTAAGATTATTGATTGGCAGCTTCAAGAACTCAATGATCGTTTTAATGAGGTTAGAACAAATTTGCTTATTGGAGTTGCTTGCTTGAATCCAGTTGACTCATTTTCTAGTTTTGACATCAAGAACATATTGAGAATGGCTGAATTATATCCTGATGATTTTGGTGAAAATGTAATGGTTACTCTTAGGAATCAGCTAGAGACTTATATAGTTGATGTCCGTGATGTTGATAAAAGGTTCTCCAACTTAAAAGGGCTTGGCGATCTTTCTGAAATGCTAGTTAAGGTAAAGAAGCATTTAAACTATCCTCTTGTGTTTCGCCTTATAAAATTTGCGTTGCTCCTGCCGGTTGCTACTGCTACAGTTGAAAGAGCTTTCTCGGCAATGAAGTTGATCAAGAGTGAATTGCGAAATCGAATGGATGATGATTTTCTGAGTAGTTGTATGGTGCCTTATGTAGAGAAAAGAATATTTAATACTATTTCTGATGAGAGTATTATGAATAGGTTTCAAGAAATGAAAACTCGTAGAATAGAATTGTAATGATATATTTTAATTAATCAAAATTTGTTTTGTTTGCATTTTTGCTTATTTATTTTTTATATCTTGAACCCACTTCGTGAAAATCCTGGGTCCGCCACTGATAAGAGCTATATCATAAATCATTAAAAGAAACAAGAATTAATGATATAAAAAATGAATTAAGAACAATATAGTTAATAATAGGGTGGCAGTGGGGTGTAATTGTGTATATCCCTGAAAAGTATTGTTCATAAAAAAATTAATATGTAAAATTGAATTAAAAACTAATTACTTGCAGATTTTTTTCCTATGAAAAACTGCAAAAAAATATCCTTTTTGTCACATAATTTTACCAAAAATTTCTTGCGAACTTTTAATATTTTTGCAAGAAACTTCGTAAGTAATTTAGATAGGGTTTTAAAAAGATAATTTATTTGGGGATTTTAAAATCTGCAGGTAATAATTACCTAGGAAGGTTTTACCATCGAATTTCTTTTGGTAGGAGAATCTGTAGGAAACTAGGTTACCTGCGAATTTTCATATATAATCCGCAAATAAATCCCCATGTAATATGCACTTTTCTAGTAGTGTAACATGGTTAGGTTAAGCTTTTTGGATCCCATTTAAGAAAAGGGATTTTTAGCCCAGTTCGAATAAGCCCGCTGGTCTGTGAAGCTTCATCAATATGGGTTTGGTCGGCCCGTTGGTTAAATAAAAATAAAATATCATATTAAAAATATCAAAATTCCAAACTCAAATTCTATTTAAAGTTTAAAATATTAAAATGTAGAATCATCAAACGTGATGTACTTAGTATTCCTATTACAATTGTATCAATAGAACCATCATTTAACATTGGTGAACGTGTTCTCACAAGTACATAAGTTGCATCCATCATGAAATTGTTCAAACATTTATTGCTACTCGAAATTGTTTGCACAGTTTTTCTCAAAATGGCAACATTTTTTTTGTGTACATGAATATTATATGTAGTTATTTTTAGTGTTTAACTACTTGATACTGCATCCTGAATTTCTACTTATCCGAATTCAATTTCGTATAGCCTCATGGATTCCATAATGTCTTAGATACATGAATATATCAACCATGCCTAGACATCACACCCCATTCATTCTCGGATGACCCTAGATCTCACCTATTTCAAATTCCGTCTGAGGCTGGCCTAGCCAAAAAAATTTAAGTCGCTACTCAAAAAGTTTTCAAGCCCAAATTCTTTCACTCTTGGTCTACTCATAACGACCGGATCGAGTCATTACAATAGATATTAATTTACCTATTGTTCGTCCCTGACTGATTAAATAAGAAAACTGGGAAAAATAGAAAAAAAAGGTAGTACCTAAATATAGGGACAAGAGAGGGTACTTGTATCATATCTCCCTTCATGTCTCCTAAATAGCCTCCTCAATCAGACGATTTTTCCACTGAATCTTTACTGAATTGATTTCCTTTCTCCATAGCTTTCGAATATCCCAATCAAGAATTGCAATAGATTCCGCTTTATATTTCTAGTCTTTATCCAACAATATTGAGTCCCACATGATGATGTAGTGTTCATCCCCATGATAATTCTTTAGCATAGATACATGAAACATGGGATGAACTCCAGAAAGGTTGGGTGGCATTGCTAACCTGTAAGACATTGGCCCTACACCTTCAAAAATCTCAAATGGACCAATGTAACGAGGGTTAAACTTACCTTTCTTACTAAACTTTATGACTCCTTTCATCGATGACACCTTCAATAGAACCTGATCACCAACCTGAAATATAATGTCCCTTACCTTGCAATCCTTATACTCCTTCCTACTCTAGGCTGCCAACAACTTAGCCTGAATCTCTCTCACCCTTTCCTTGAGCTTTCCTGACCAAATCTACACCCAAAGGTTTAACATCTCCTACCTCAAACCAACCTATGGGTGATCTGCATCTCTGCTCATTGAGTGCCTCAAATGGTGTCATATCAATGATGAAGTGGTAACTATTAATGTTGGAGAAATCGCATAAGGGTAAAAACTAATCCTAATGGTCTTCAAAATAAATTTCACACGCCCTTTGACATATCTTTCAATACCTGAGTGGTCCTCTCTAACTGACCGTCAGTCTGTGGATGGAAAGCTGTATTGAAAGTGAGTTGAGTGCCTAATGCCTCATGTAAGTTACCCCAAAGCTTCGAAGAAAACTGAGTTCCACGATCTGAAATGATAGAAAGGGGCACCCCATGCAACCTTACTATCTCGTTGACATAAATAGTCGCCAACTATTGAGAGTTGTAATCCACTCTTACGAGAATGAAGTGTGTTGATTTAGTCAACCTATCAACTACGATCCAAATCAAATCGTATTTCCCTAGGTTCTTAGGTAGTCCGACTACGAAATCCATGGCTATCATTTTCTACTTCCATTCAGAAATAAGAATTCCCTAAAGCAAACCTACATGCCTTTGGTGTTCATACTTTACCTTGTTGACAATTCTGAGACTTAGAAACATACTCTGTAATGTCTTTCTTCATCCCAGACTACCAATAAAGTAGCTTCAAATATCTATACATATTGGTCACACCCAGATAAATAGAATACCGCAAACTACGAGCCTCTTCCAACACATTTTGGATTAGATCACCAACCCAAGGAACACAATCCTTCCTTTAAAATAGAGCAAACCATCTCCATCGAGAGTTACATCTTGGGTCTCCCCAGACACTACCTTACCTTTGAGTTTAACAAATTCTTCATCCTCAAATTTCTTAACCTTGATTTTCTCTATAAAGGTGGTCTTAACATCAATACTGGCTAAGACCCACCCTTCTCAGAGATACTTAACTGCATAGATTTAGACTCTAAAATCTAAATCTCTCTAGCCAAGGGTTGCTTAGACACCCCCAAGAAAGACAAACTATCCATGCTATTTGTCTTTCGGCTCAATGTGTATTCCACTACATTAGCCTTACCCGGATGATACTGAATGATCACATCATAATCCTTGAGCAAGTACATTCATATTCTCTGCCTCAAATTTCGATCCTTCTGAGTGAATACATTATGAAGACTGCAATGATCAATGAGTACCTCATACTTAACCTAATATATATAACACCACTAGTTTTTGAGAGCAAACACTACCGCTGCCAATTCTAAATCATGGGTGTGGTAGTTCATCTTATGAACCTTCAACTGTTTGAAAGCATAAGCTATAACATTCCTTTCCTGCATCAACCCAACGTCCAAGCCTGATTGTGAAGCATCACAATAAACACTGTAATCCTTACTTTCCACCAGCAAGGTCAAGATAGATGTTGTAGTCAAAGAGATCCTTGAGCATTTGGAAACTCTTTTCACATTTGTCTGACCACTCGAACGGTACCTCCTTTTGAGTCAACTTGGTCAAATACATAGCAATAAAAGCAAAGTTCTTCACAAACCTGCGATAATAGTTAGCAAGTCCACAAAACATCTAACCTCTGTCACAAAGCTAGGTCGAGCATACTCAAATTCTGTGGTAACACGTATTTATGGAACTTAAATTTTCTAAACTCGTGTCCTCTCGCTGCTAAATAATTCTCCCAAAATAATGTACTTATATCATATGCTCACAATTTGATAAAATATTTATTTGATTGAATAAAGGGTGAGCAAAGCTCAAATCTTTATTTCTAAATTCATATATTGAAATTTCCTCTAAAACATATCTTTCAAACCATGAGAAAATTTCTAGAACATGCATATTTTGTGACTTCTCAAGATAACTTTTATAATAGCATAAAGAAGGAAAAATCATGCTTTGAAATATAAGCTTCATGAATCATAAACCATAACATGTCAAGAACCAATAAGGATACCAATGAAAAACCTTACTAAGTATAAAAAAATAAGTGCATTAGTCAAGAATCCATAATCATGAATAAAAAGTTCAAGAAATTGTGCAATTTGGATCATAAATATGATGAATTCGAATCATAAATTGTGCAATTTGGATTGCAGCAACTCAACTCAGTTAGAGGATTTTCATACATAGTAGTAGATTCAGTTTGAGTTGTTAAGTGGTACTTTCTGTTATCACTAAACTCTTAGTATTTTATATATATTCAGACTAGTTGGATTTTTCCCCACTTTCAGTTATCCATTGTTTTAGCTTCCGCATAGTACATATTTTATTCAGTAACTTTTATAGTATGCTTATGATATGCTAGACACAAAGTTAGCTTGGGGTCACTCGTGATCCTAGGTCCCGTGTTACGTCAAGGGGGTAGCCTTGGGGCGTGACGATTGTCATCCTTATTAGTTCTTGAAATGTTACTGTTTATGGTTCATTAAACTTATATTCTGAAGCATGATTTTACCGTCTTTATGTTATTATGAAAGCTATTTTGATAAGTCACAAGATATGAATATTCTAGAATTTTTCTCATGATTTAAGCTATGAACATGATTTGAAAGATATGATTTAGAATAGATTTATGTATAAGACTTCAGAAAGATTTGAGTTTATCTCACCCTTTATTCAATCAAACATATATTTTACCGAATTATGAGCATATCAGATAAGTATATTATTTTGGGATGATTATTTTGCACCAAGAGAACAAGAGTTTAGAAAATTCAAGTCTTATAACTATGTGTCACCGTAGGATTTGAGTATGTCACTTTGACAGTCAACTCTTTTATCCCCTTGAGACTCAATTAGTAGATCCACATTAGACATACATGTTCTATTCTCTGGAAAGGTATATGGCACCCTCCCAACTTGGGAATTCTTTGGTGCATCATGAGCTCATGTGGTGTGTGTCGATTAAGAGAAACTCCCACCTAAAAGATTTACTTCATTTTTTATATATTTTTCTTGATATTATGTGACACCCCAATTTAAGATTAGAAGTCTCACATCGAAAAAATACAAGAGATATGTTGGGTATATAAGTAAGTAGACCTTACCAACTAGTGACACATTTTAAATTCATGCAAGCCTAGGCCCAAAACAGACAATGTCACTAGAGGTTTGGGCCGTTACAAATGTCACGCCCCGATGCTACCCCCTTGACGTAACATAGGACCTAGGATCACGAGTGACCCCAAGATAACCCTGTGTCTGGCATATCATAAGCATACTATACAAGTTACTGACTAAAACATGTACTATGCGGAAGCTAAAACAATGGATAACTGAAAGTGGGGAAATACCCAACTAGTCTAAATATATATAATATACTAAGAGTTTAGTGATAACTTGAAGTACCACTTAATAACTCAACCCGAATCTACTACAATGTATGAAAAGTCTCTAACTGAGTTGAGTTGCTGGGACATGCCCCAGCTAACTCTAACAAACTGAAAACTGAACTGGAAAGACAAAATGAAAGCATGTCTATTTGTTCTCGAAATATGAGGACTCACCACTGAAGCTGCTGAATGCGGACCGAGAATCGATCTAAGTGTGATCTGGATGTTGAGTACCTGAACCTACATCATGAAATGATGTAGCGCAGAGTATGCGTTAGTACTTGGAATGTACTGCACATGCATGATATAGATATTAAGCTAAACAAATACATGTGAACTGAACAAAGCATAACTGAGCAATGATATAATCTGAAACAAGATATAGATATGTACTGAATTATAATTGAAAGAACTGAGCTATATGCAATGACCAAGTGCTAATCATGAAGATCACATGCTGAACTGTGTAAACTGATATAAATGTTGAAAACCTGGTCAAATGCACTAAGAGTCTGACTGTGAGAGCTACTATTAACCGACATAAACCACGTGAGCTAAATGTGGAGTCCGATGTATACGCCCCATCGAGAGGACCCAATATACCTTGCCATGGGTATAAAGGCATGATTGGCGTGATCACTAAATCTGATGCCCAACAGAAGGGACTTATAATACTATAGGGGCACGTAGTTCTAGGACAAGAGGGTACGCTGAACCCTAGTCCAACTCAGTGCTAAGTCTACTCCCAATTGAATATGTATATGACTAAAATGTAACTGAAATATTGATTAGCTCAAAATACTGACATGCTAATTGAGAATGCAACATTTATATACTGATAATGTGACATTCAAAATCTGAAGCATGATTATCTGTTTAACTTACCTAGCAAGTGTAACTCATGAACTAAGAGAATCTACACAAACTAGGGTTCTGAGTACTATGCATGAAATTATACTAAATTATCAAGAAAACAAGTTATTTAGATCAAGGGAACCATAATCACAATAAATCTTGAAAATCTAGAAACCCTAGGTATGAACATTTTATGAGAATCTGAAGAACTAACTGAATTCTTGGGACCTAATGGGTGAAAGGAACCCACTACTAAAATCCCACATACCTGGTGATGAAATCTACAGGGAAATCCTTTGATTTCGGGGATGACTATTGAAGAAAACCTGTTGCGTGTTCTTAAGAGGGCTGGTTGACTTTTCCCTTCTTTTCACTCTAATCTCGATGACTTTTGGAGAATGAATGTCTTCTGACTAGAATAATAGTCTTAAACTGAGTGAAACAACGTAGTTTAGAGATAAAATAATTAGGAAAAGACCCAACTACCCCTATACTAACTGTTGACCTACGACCTACGGACCCAGACCGACAGACCGTGGTCTGATCGATGGTCCGTCCTGGTGGTCCGTCGTCTGGCTCAGAGAGTTGGAACTTGGGGCCCTGACCTACGAACCCCTAACCACAGACCGTGGTCTGACCGACGTTCTGTTGGTCAAGCCGTGGTTCTGGGTCTTCTGGGTAGTGTTGGGGTGACCAACCACGGAGCACACCTACGGTCCGTGGTCCCAACCACGGGCCATGGGTGGCCTCCATCAGTGGCACCTGTAACTTCTGGAAAATGCTATTATTCCCCTTTCTTGAATCCGGGGTGTTACAACAATGAAAAACCTTACTAAGTATAAAAATGAAGTGTATTAGTCAAGAATCCATAATCATAAATAAAAAGTTCAAGACATTGTGCAATTTGAGTCATAAATATGATGAATTTGAAAGCTGATTTGATAACGCTAACTATAGAATAATGTGCATGAAAAATGAGAAATCTTGGACATGAGAATGAAAAAAATCCTCATTGAATTCCTACATACCTTAGTGACGAAGTTTGACGGAGAATATTGGAAGATGAACCCTACCCTTGGTGTTTCTTAAACATAGGAATGAGTGAGAGGGTTTAATTATGAAAACTAATTTCTTACGCATTTATGACCATTTAGATAACTTCCTAAAGGTTTTTAGAACAAATATACTCTTAAAAATTGCTAAATTTTTGGCCCAGCTTTGTGTTGGCTCTGTGTCGTGGAGCTGAAAGACGAAACTTCATTCAAAGGACAATGTGGTCAGCTTCCTCTCCATGTTGCGGACATGGTCGCGGACCTCTGCCTAGTTGGAGTGCCTCTGGTAATACAGACATAACTTTTTATTCCAGACTCGGATTGACAAATGGTTGGTGGCGCTGTAAAAAAGACTCGTAGACTTAAATTTGTTAATTCATGGGTCTTCTAAATCTTTATATTTTAAGAGATATGGTTGTTTGAACTCGTGTGAAAAACTTAGCCGATAAAAATATTTTGAACTTAGCTTGGTATTGAGATACCTTATGACCCTAAACAACATATGATACACATACTATACTTTGTAAAAGGAACTTTTTTCTTTTAAAAAAAAGTAAATTTACCACTCGACAGTGTCTAGCGGCCTTTTATTAAACATAAAAAAATATCAACAGGAACAAGTACAAGCATGGGGGGATAGGCCTTACCTTACTAATCCTAATGAAGTACCTAACTTCTGCTACTTAACAAGCATAAAGAAAATAAGAGCTAGAGAGAACTAAGTATTTTCTGATTATCACATAGTTTGTAATACACTCCATGATGATATTACAAATGAGGATGTTTCAATAATGTAAAAATATGTCAATCCAGAAGAAAGTTGAGTTATCAACCTCAAAATTTCTATTACAAAAGCATGAATTAAAAAAGATTGATTTCCCATGAAAAGTAACTTGAAGTATTTTTCTCTTGTATTCTTCTTCAAACTTATCCAACAACACTTTGATAATTCATACCTTCTTTATGGATTTATTGGTTCTAGTTGAACATATTGATACTGTCAAATGGTTTTGCTTTGCCTGTCGCATCGGTAGGTGCCTTGGAACAAACTCCTCAGTCATTTTACCATCCCAACTATGTTGCCTTCCATGTGTCTTCTTTTTGCTTTTGTTGCTTCCACTTCTTTGTTGCCTAGGTGATATATCCCCTTCCCTATCCACTCTATCAAAGCATATGTCCAGCATATTTTCTTCCTCATCTTCATCAAGAGAATCCTCACCCAAATCAATTGTATTTGACACTAAGGCCCTTGACTCATTCTTCTTTGCAAGCACACATTTAGGCACAAATACGGAATCTTCTGGACTTAATTTGCTATTCAAAGCAGGTGGTGAGACCTGATTTTCTTGGATCAAATCGTTGTCATTCTCTGTTAACCTTACTTGCTTTCCAGTAGTCTTTAATAAAGCATCAAAGTTATTCGAACATAATAGGTCTCTTGAGGCATTACTAATATCTTGCCTCTTCTCACTGTCATGAAAATTCCCAGTCGGACCCTTTTCACTACATGGAGAATTATTTTGACTAGTCGGGGAAAGGACCCGACTACTAGTTGATTTTTTTTGTGCAACCACTGTCCAGTTTTCAGTTGCATTCTCGTTTTCAACTTGCAAAACATGCTGCCGAGAAATTCAGCATCTTCAACATCAGATGTATCCATTAGTTTTTGTCCTGAATCCATTAATTTTTGCCCTGAACCAACTCACGGTTCATCAACCCTAACTCTTGGTGTTTCCCCTGCATTTTTAGTTGCATTAGACATCAAATTCAACCCAACTTCTTTTGATTGCACCTCATTAGTAGCAGCCTATTGGTTATTGCAATCATCTTTATTTTCGATAGTTGTTTGAACATCAATATTACTTATATCAACATCCATTGAGTCTGCACGATTTTGCTCAGAAGTGGCAGCAACCAATTGTCGATCTAAATAAGTAGTTTTACTTTGATTGACATCTACAATCTTTCTTTTTTCATTTAGTATTTCTCTCGCATCACCTTGATACTTTTCACTAACGGTAGTACCTTTTAAAGTAACTTCAATGGTATCATCAATTTGTTTGTTATTTTGATTTCTTTTCGAGATCAAACGACAACATCTTCATCATGACCTTGGTGCTTACAATAATTGCAATACAAAGATATATTATCATATACAATCTCCTGAAAATCCTTGATCAACTTACCAAATTTTCCATCCACAAACTTCAATCTTATACGATTTGGAAGCTTTTCCATTAGGTCAAATATTACCTTGACCCTAGCCGTGCTAGGTCTTGATTTGATTTGAGTAGATTTATCTATAGCTATTGGTTTCCCAACTGCTGATGCTATAAACAGCAAAGACTTCTTTGCAAACAAATCTGTTGATAAGTTCAGTAAAGAAATCCAAAGCACAACTAACGTCGTTTCCTCCGTAGGGTTATATTCAATGGACCATGAAAAAACCCTACATTGGTGCTCCTCTCCATTGTAGAGAAGATAATTAACTGAGCGAGATAAAACTAGTACATAATCTTCATATTGATCAAACCTCACCAAAATTTGTCTTGGAGCAAGTAATCCAATTAAACAATTTCCCTTGGTACCAAGATGTTTCGGTAAAATTGACCTTAATACCTTCAAATCTGGCGCACCATGGGATAATTTTAAACACCACTGCTTGATGTAATCCCTCTTCGATCATAGAGTCTTGCCTTTTCCTCCATTGAAAACGTGATAGTAGGTTCTCCATGAATTATTTCGATTGATTTTACGATTGTTTTTGAGTTAATTAGGGCAGATTGTTTATGATTTATAGTATTGGAATTGAGAAGGATGGCATAAGTGGTGGTTTGGGGTGGTGGGGCAGGCTGGACAGCCTCGAAAGGAGGTCGTTCAGTGGCTGTAGCAGCCATGATAGTTGCGCAGCTGCTGCCTATGTAGGAGCCAAACCTTAGATCGGGAGTTCGTTTTTTTGGTTGAGCCTTTGTAAAGGAACTCAATATGCATGTACAACTTAAAAATTACCGAATTCAAACATATACGCGTACAGAGGATAATTAAAAAAAATTCTTAGAAGTTGTGGGGCGTCACACACTTGTATGACCATTTGTCACACACTTTTTTAGACTAAGTTGATGGACACTTGTCCACATCTCACCCATAAAGGGTGTCAAATGAATTACTCCCTCTATTTGACTTTATGTCATTTAGTATAATTACTTGGAATGAAAGTTTGAAATTTGTGTCATAAAATAAATTATTTCATTAAGGGTAAAATGAATATTTTAAAGTTAAATTATTATCAAATATTATTATTTTGAGACTGACTAAAAAGAAAGTGAGTCATATAAATTGAAACAGAACAATAGTAATTGTGTGAAATATATATATATATGATTTTCCAAACCTAATTACTTAATACCAATTAATAAGGTTCCAAACCTAATTACTTAATAGCAATTAATAAAGTCTATGTGGTAAAATAGTCGTGCCAATCATTAATTTTTAATAGGCGTGTGTAGTGACAAGTAAAAGTGGAGGTAGAGAATATAATTTTACCAACACGGTCTATAAGTAAGGCCGTAATTAACACATAGTGCAACTCAAAGATATTTCTTGTTTTTCAGAAGTATTTAATTTGTGCAAAAATGGAAGCAAGGAGGCCAGGGAACTATGGACCAAGAATTTGGGATGATGACTTTGTGCAATCACAAGCTAGCATTTATGTGGTAAAATTAAGCCATCGAAAAATCTTAATGTATATTCACCAATGTATGTGGTGTAATCTCACGAATATAATTTGAAAGGGTGGTGTATATGCAAATTTTATTCGTACCTGAAAATAAATTCTTAACATTGTTAGTTATTAACTTATCATATATGTGACAGGGAGAAGAATACTCGAAGCAAGCAGCAAAGCTCAAAGAAAATGTGAGGATGATGCTTAATGAAAAAGATATGAGAGCATTAGATCAACTTGAGCTTGTTGATAATTTACAGAGACTTGGCATACACTATCACTTTGAGGCTGAGATAAGGAGAATTTTAGAGAATATATACAACCTCTCTAATTGTGAGGATCACTTGTATGGAGTAGCACTCCAATTTCGACTCCTCAGATAAGAAGGTTATCAAGTTCCTCAAGGTACGTGCATGACATGATTTCTGAGATATCGCTCAATTAATAATTTTGATCTTTAAAAGTTATTTTTCTTATTAATTTCAATTTTAATTTCTTTAACAAGGAAAACTTGTTTTTTTTGAGATAATAACTATATACACCTTGCGTCTCAATTTATGTGATGTTTGGTTTGACACGAAGTTTAAAAAGAAAAATCTTTTGAAACTTGTGATCTAAAATAAGTCATAAGTATTTGTGACGTGACTATAAATTGTTACTCCCTCTGTTCCTAATTACTTGCCCAATTTTCCTTTTCTACTTGTCTCTTTATACTTGTCCATTTTGACAAATCAAGAAATGACAATTTAAAAAAAAAATATTACACCCTTAATTAATTACTTTGAAAAAGGTAAAACTTTTCGAAAATCTTAAATTTTTAATTCATCAACTTCATAATTAATAGGGGTAAAATGATAAACTCACTATATCAATCATTATTTTTTTAATAGGGGTAAAATGGACAAGTAATTAGGGACAAAGGGAGAGGGAGTAGTAAACTGTGTTCAAACCATAAAGTATATATTACTACTGAAAAAATATATATCAGAAATTCTTAAAGAAGAAAAGAATAAATACTGAAATTGTTCTTGGGAGTATACCCCAGAACTAAAGAAAGAAGAAGAGAAGAAGAGATAAGGGAGAAACAATGTATTTGTCTTATTAGTGTATGAACTCAATAGAAAAAACTTACATTCAATAATAACAAAGTCTCCCTTATATAGGGAGATTTGTGACCGTTACTACATAACTAACTAATAGTTAGTTATAACTAACTTTTATTAAGAAATACTAACAACCTTTTTTCCCTTACTCTCAACACCTCTTCTTTTAAGGCTTCTTAAATAAATCCAACACAAATCATCTCATTTAACGGTAAATGGACATTTTAAAGTTAAATTATTACTAAATATAGAAATATATCATTATTTTGGAATTGACTAAAAACTAAAGTGTCACGTAAATTGAAAAAGAGATCATAGAGTATTAGTTGAGTGACCAAATGAGAAATCAAACTTTATATATTTCTTAAGATCTTAGATAGTATTTCTTAATTGACCCTGTTTATTTTTTCGTTCTTAATTAATTAATTACAGAGGTCTTTAGTATATTTATGGATGAGAAAGGACAATTCAAAGAAATCCTTTGCATGAATAATATCAAGGGGGTGCTTAGTTTGTATGAAGCTTCATACCTTTCCACTAAAGATGAAAGCATTATGGACATGGCACAAAAATTCTCCATTCATAATATGAAGAAATATCTAAAGCAAAAAATGGATGATCATGATAAGAATAACATTCTAGTTAAACAAGTGAGCCATGCTTTGGAAATGCCACTACATTGGAAGGTGCAGAGACTAGAGGCAAGATGGTTCATAGATAATGTGTATGAACAATCAGAATGTTTTAACCCCATTCTACTTCAGCTTGCTAAATTGGATTTCAATATGCTCCAAGCTATATATTTGGATGAACTAAAACAGCTTTCAAGGTTAGTCATATATATACTCCCTCCCTCTGTCCAACAATAGTTGTTTATTATTGATTTGACACATCCCTTAAGAAACTATAAATAAAAAAGGTAATTTTACTATATTACCCTTTGAATATAATAAATACAATGTCTTGAAAAATATAATAGGAAAATAACTATAATTAATTATAAGGATAAATTAGGATTTAACTGTACAATTGTCCATTGATTTCAAGTGGACAGTTGGACATTCCAAAATAGTATAGTGG
Organism: Solanum tuberosum; assembly: GCF_000226075.1. Classification (NCBI taxonomy): domain Eukaryota; kingdom Viridiplantae; phylum Streptophyta; class Magnoliopsida; order Solanales; family Solanaceae; genus Solanum; species Solanum tuberosum. The sequence continues at coordinate 869,403 of NW_006239115.1, read as the reverse complement.
ACAACTATTGTTGGACTGAGGGAGTACTTCCTCTGATTCTGAATTGTTGGGACTTTTTTTAGTTCAAAATAAGTATATCATTCAAAGTTCTAGAAAACTGTTAGGACTTATTTTTGGTATTTATTACCTTCATTTAATTAGATTCTTTTTTAACAAAAAACTTGAATACATATTGTTTATAATTTTCACCTTTTTTCTTCTTTTCTTAGGTGGCACGAAAATATGAATTTAGTAGAGATGATGGGGTTTACAAGGGATAGATTGGTGGAATTTTTTTTCTGGAATGTTGGATTTGCTTTTGAACCAAAATTTTGGTTCTGTCGAAAATGGATAGTAAAACTTGGTGAATTAATTACAATCATTGACGACATGTATGAGCTTCATGGTACCTTGGAAGAACTTGTGCTATTCACTGATATGGTTGACAGGTTTGTTTCACAATAATATGATACTATCTTTGCCAAACAAACTACTCATAACGCATGTGACTAATTTGTTTCGCGAAGATATCATTGCAAATAGCAAATTATAATAGTACTTCCTCCATCCCATATTAGATGAGCATTTTACTAAAAATATTTATTTCATATTATTGCTTCACTTACTCAATTAGGATAGAATTAATTAATTTTTTGTCATTTTACCCCTACAATTAATATGACATTTGAAAGTTTAAACAAACTTTGGAGATCCAACAATTTCTTTTTTCAAGAGGCTAGTCAATATATGAACAAAAGGCAGAATAGTAAAATTGATCAATCTATTAATGATTTCAGAATTACAATGTAAAATAGAAAGTGTCCATCTCTCTCATTCAAGAGGCTAGTCAACATGAACAAAGGGCTAGTCCATTTCTTTTCTTAATTAGTGTGGTTTGAAAATAATTGTTTCATCACTCTCATTATAGATGGGATGTCAATGCAATGGAGCAGCTACCAAGCAGATGTGTTTTTTAGCTTTTTTTAATTCTGTGAATGAGTTAGCCTAGCCTATGACATTCTAAAAGAACAGGCTATTAATATCCTCTCCTTTTTAAGAAAATCGGTATGAGCATTTTATACATATAGCTTGCTTTGTTATGTATTAAAATTTCTGGTTATGTCTTTTGAATATTACTAATTATTTTTACATTGACATATTTCAGTGGATAGAACTATTTAAAACTTATTTGATGGATGCGAAGTGGTACTATGAGTATGATAATAAATACACTCCAAGTTTTAAGGAATTTTTGGACCATGGTTGGGTTTCAATTGGTGGTCCTTTGGTAATTAAGCTTTTCTACATTTGTACCATGAATAATCCTATTAAAAAAGATGACTTGGAACTTCTTGAGCAAAACCCTCCTTTAATCCAATTGCCATCTCTCATTGGTCGTCTTGAAGATGACTTGGCTACTTCTCCGGTAAATACTTTACTTTTTTTTTATATGATTTTAACTTTTACTATATACCAATATTGTTGTTCTGATCAGAGGTTGAGGGTATGCGTGCGCCTGTTACCTCGGAAAAAAATTATGTATATATACTTTGAGATATGACATATTTTATCAAGCATCTTTATACACTAAAATTGATTGGCTGCACTGGTTTAATTGACACGCACTTCTGCTGTGCTGTTCGAGGTGAGGGACTGGGTTCGAATCCCATTAATAGGGATGGTTAGTTTTGAATTTGTGACTTCATGGTTCAAATTGAAGTTTAGTTTTGAATTTGCGACTTCATGGTTCAAATTGTTAGGATGAAATAAAGAGAGGTGATGCTCCAAAATCAATTCAATGTTACATGATGGAAACAAAAAGTTCTGAAGAAAATGCTCGAGATTATATGAAGGAATTAATCGGACAAACATGGAAGAAAATGAACAAAGAAGTAGTAATGGATAATACTACGTCTTTCTCTAAAGATTTTGTTAGAATTGCGATGAACTTTGCAAGGGGTGCACAACACAATGCATGTACCAATACGGGGATTGGTATGGTAAACCAGACGGGGAGACTAAGAGGAGCATATTATCAGTACTTTTTGAATCAATTCCTCTTTGATAAATTTTAATCATGACTATTGTAACTTTTTAAATTTACATTCCACCCAAGAATTCAAGTTACATGTATTGATTATAATAAAATGTAATTTCTTTTTAATGTTATTAATATAATTTAAGTTTTATGTATTCATAATGTTACATTTTACGGCAAATACACCATTTTATTTTAAAAGAAGAAATAAAAGTTCATGTGAAGACGTGAAATGGAGCGAAGAAGAGAGTGAGTAACAAAGTAAGGTAGGTAGTGGGAAAACAAAAACAAACAAGGACTTAAAAAAGAGTTTACAAATTTAGAGGTGTCCGAATTTAAAATTTAGGGCTATTTGGATTTTGGATTGAATTTCAAACCTAGTTTATTGAAGTTCGAAGTTACAATCGAATCATAAGTCAGAATTATAATTTATTTATTTTTACTTTTTTAAATAGTGGCCGTATAGACCGTTTTATTTATTGGCTAAACAATAGACTAAAAAAATTAGACTCAAGCCCAAATATGGAAATCAAAACGACCTATTTCTAATCTGAAAAGGGAGATGCACTCTTTCCTATAAGCTACCTATCTACATACGTTAGCGTCAGCTTCCTCGTGATCTACTCTCCATCTTTGCTCTCGATTAGCACTGATTCCATTAATGACTTTATACATTTGGCGTTTGAATCCTTTTGGTTCTGACTCTTAATGAAGGAATTTGCGCTTTTTCTACATTTATGATTTTCCTTCCCATCGTTGGAAGCTGTTGAAACGAGGTGAAAACTTGTTTTTCCTTACAGCTCACTGCTAAATGGCCATATAATCTACCATTTTATTGCCTTCCCTAAATATATGTTGCACCGTGACCGCAATTTCAACAAGGGCTTGTTGCAGTTCATCATAATACTCTTGTAGCTCCCATGGCACTTTCCAACTCCTATTAATAATGTTAACCATTAGCAAAGAGTCTGACTCAATCACTAATTTCCGTATTTTCCTTTCTGAACAATAATTTGCTGCCTCTACAATTGCCTTCATTTTCGCCTCCACATTTGTTGTATTTCCAATATGCCCTGCTTCTACATCTATCAGATTACCTTCATTGTTCCTCAGACAAAATCTGGGTTTCCTTTACATGCTCCGTCAGTGTTACACTTTATCACTCTTTCGTGAGGCATCTGCCACTTGACTATACAATGAAATAGTCGATGTTTAGAGGCACCTAAGATCTCTATCATGTCCTTTCCTTTCAACTTTATCCAGTGGAACTTCCTCTCTATCATGAATTGTGTTATTTGAAGTACTTGAAAGATCATCCCTTGAATATTTAAATCCCCTGCATGTCTCCTGATATTCCTTCTTTTCCATAGTATCCATGTAATCACAACTGGTAGTATCCTGTAGATGATTTTCAGCTTGTCTGGTTCGTCACTATACCACTATGTCATTATAACATGTGACAATTCCATCCCTTCTATCGAGATACCTGCAAAATCAGCAAAATACCTACATAGCTTTTCAACTATGAGGGTCGTTAGAAATAAATGTCCCATGGTCTCTTGATGATAATGTTCACAACAACAACATCTTGACACCAAATTGATCCTCATTTTCGGTAGATTATCATTAGTTAGCACTCTCCCTTTCCATATCCTCCATATGAAGAAATTAATTTTCAATGGCAGTCCCTTGTTCCATATATGCTTGAAGACATCTCTTGTCTCCTTTTTGCGCATTAGATTCTCCCAAGCTGATTTAACACTAAAATCCCCATTAGTTTCACCCATCCACCACGCCTTGTCCCTATCAGTTTCCATTAGCTTTGGACTTTTAGTTTCAACTATATGTTTCATCATCTCCTCTGAAATATATTGTCGTAACTTAGTACTGCTCCATCTACCTTCAGTAATGAATTCTTTAACTTCTATGTCTTCATCCTCCTCCTCCACATAGTATAATGCCCCTTGCTTGGTCTAATTATCAAACCAAAAGCTTGCTTCCCCTGTCTTCACCTGCCACCATATATTATGTTCCACATCTTCTCTTATCTGAATCATTTTTCTCCACACGTGTGACGCCCCAGCACCCTTAGGCATATGATAGATGATTAATTTTCTCGCTCCACTTAGGCATCCCATAACCAATGAAATTCTCATCCTCATTCAATCTATTTAAACTCCTAGAGAGGACTTCAGCTGCAATTATGAATAATTTTGGTGATAACAGATCTCCTTATTTTAATCCCCTCGATGAAGAGAAAAAGCCATATGAGTTTCCGTTAACTAGCACTGAATACCAATTATTGGAAATGAGCCTCCATACCATATCAATTATTTTTTCTGTAAAACCAAACCTTCTCATTACCTTTATCAGGAAAAACCACGAGACCCTATCATATGCCTTGGCCATGTCTAACTTTACCACCATATTATGATTCTTATTCCTGATTTGTTAATATCTCTGATGATTTCTTGAGCTAACAACACATTTTTTGCTATACTTCTTCCTTTTATGAAACATGTTTGGTTCTTCGTTATTATCCCTGGGAGCACCTCCACTAACCTTCCATTAATTACCTTGGAGATCATTTTGTTTATGTAAGTACTTATGCTAATTGGCCTTAAATTTGTGAACCTTGTGACATGTTCTTTTTTTGGGATAAGAACCAGGTTCGTATGAGTCACATATCTTGGTAATTCCCAGCCACAGAAAAATGCAATCATTATTTTAATAATGTCCTCTTTTATAATCTCCCAGCAACATTGAAAAAATTTCCCTAAAAAGCCATCACGACCACAGGCACTCTCGCTATTTAAAGAGAAGACCGCCTCTTTAACTTTCACCTCCAAAGGTATTCTGTCCATGCTGTCCTTTTGGTTCTTCGTGATCAGTTGTGGTATACATTCTAGCATGTCATGTGCTTCACTCACTATCTCCTCTGTAAATTGTCTTTCAAACACTTTCACAGCTTCTTCTCCTATGTTTTTTTTGTTCTTCAGTAAAACCCATTGTTCGTCCTCTATCTCATTCACCTGTAATCTTCTTCTTCCTTTCACGTAGGAGTGAATGAATCTTGTATTTCTATCGCCATCTTTAAACCACCTCAGTTCTGATTTTTGCCTCCAAAATTCCTCCTCTAACTAATAAAACTTTCGGATCTCTTCCTCTGCATTTACTAATTCCTTCTTATTCCTTTCTAAATTATTGATCTCAAACTGCACCTCTTTTACTTTAACAATGTCCTCCATGGTTGACATTTTGAGAAAAATATTTCCATGTGTTTCTTTGCTCCACTTTGTCAGAGCCTTCTTCAGAGCTTTCATCTTCTCGTTCACTATATAAAAAGGACTACCTCGAATCTCTTTCCCAGATCTCCTTAGCTAGGTGAAAAAAGCCTTCATGCTTGGTCCAAAAATTTAGAAACCTGAATGACTTATTCACCCTATCAGTATTTGCATTACATGACACCTGAAGAGGAGCATGATCGGACCCTTCTCTAATGAGGTGTTGCACTTCTGACACTAGAAAATGTTGTATGAATTCTGTATTTCCAAAAACCCTATCCAATCGTTTGAAAATGCAATCTTCCTCTATTCTACCATTCCACCATGTATACTTGCTTCTTGTAAACTTCAACTCAGTCAGTGCGCATGAGTTTATACATTGGGCAAAGTCCACTGTCTCATTCTGCGTAACTGGTATGCCTCCCAATTTTTCTGATGAATCCATGATTACATTAAAATCTCCTCCAACCAACCAAGGTGCATTAGCATTACAACTTTGCTCCTCCAAATCTTCCCATAGTTCCAATCTGTCAAGCGTAGTACACCTTGCATATACTGTGGTAATGAGTATCTCCTTCTGAATCTGCTGATGTTTAAACTGCACTGTGATATGTTGATAGTTATCTTTAATTACATTGCCTGACCATTCTCAATTCCAAAACACCCGAATTTTTGAAGAGCAATTAGCCACAGCATTTGCCATTCCAAGCTTCCTTCTATAGTCTTATAAATCTTGAGGCCCTTTAAAAGGTTCCAACATGGCGATATACACAAACTTATTTCTTTTCTTTAGATCCATCAACCTTTCAAAAGAATTTTGAGTATTGACTGATCTAATGTTCCAAAATAGAAGTTTGTCCATCATCATTTAGATAAAAGTGGTTTCGCCAAACTACTCCTTGTGCTTCTGGTTGTGCCAGCAACCATGTTGATATTTCTGCTCATTCTCATCTCCTTGGTATGCCTTGGCGATAAATCTCCTTCTTTACTCACCACAGTAATGTTTTCTTCTATGTATTCATCCGCATCTTCATCTCCTTTTTCCGCTATCATTCCTGGATCATTTAGTTGCTCCTGTTTTCTTGATTCTTGTTCAGATTCGCCATTTTTAGTCTCCTCTTGATTATTGGTGGATGAACCTTCACCCTCCATATTATTTGGAGGGTCTGGTGGTTTTTCTTCTTCTGAGGTTCCAATGCCCATGTTATCACCCTCACTACCCATCCCCTTATTTTCGTGATCTATGATGATGCGGGTATTGACATTAGCTTCCACCATATTATCTTCATTATCCTTTTGTTTTCCAGTCTGATCTTCCATCCATCCCTTATGTTCACTTCTTATAGTGCTTTCTTCCTTTTTGTTTCCTATTCTTGATTTTGATTAAGGTTTCACTTTTTTACTTTGTTCGCCAAAAATCTCTTCTACCCATCCTTTTGTATTTTTTGTTCCTTTGTAAGTATTGCTCTTCCCTATTCTTAGCGTGGTGATCGAAGCTACTTCTTCCTGTTGCAAATTTGATCCTTCAAACTCATTTAAAACATCAAATTTGTTCCCTAACTGGACATGCTCTTCCTCTCCCACTTTTGCTTTTGGATTCCACCTCTGTAGCTTTTCTCCCCTGTAATGATAGCCCACCTTTTCTGACCCCTGCTTTCACCCTTGGTTCTTCATATACATTCTCCTTTATCTTCCCTTTATCTTTTGTTTCTTTGTTTTGTGCTTCTATGGTTCCCTCATTTCTGCCATCTTTTCCTTTCTTTTCTTCTATTTTCTCTTCAATTTTCTCCTTAGGATATAGCTCCGGGTGCAGCACAAAACATTCCTTTTCTTGTGCCCATGCAGCTTGCAATTTTTACAGTATATGGGAAAGTAATCATACTTGATGGTAACCCATTTAGCAACTATTTCTCATGTCTTCTTTTTTATACCAACATTGACTCTCTTTGGGAATTCTCCCAACAAATCTACTTCCACCTTGACTCTCGCGCAGCTTGGTCTTGTTTTATCACTTGTCGCCATATCAACTCTTAATGGTTTGCCTACCGCAGCAACTAGTGAAAATATTGTTTCTCTATCAAAGAAATTTGGAGGCAGCGCTTGTAGGGATATCCATGCTATCACAGTCGACATTTCCTACATTAGATCAAACAAAGGATCCCATTTAAACGTTCTTATCGGGCAGTACCAATTCCTATGTGCAATGTAGAAAATAGGTTTTGATAATAAATTCACATAGTCCTCCATCCTTGAGGCCCTGATAAGCACATACCGATTACATAGCAAACCTATGGTTACATCCCCTTTTAATTTACATTGCTTAGGAATGATCTTCCTTAATTCTTGAATATCTGACAGTCCGTATGAAAACTTCCCCACTACTGCATATTCTAACTCCTCATTGACAATCATTTGTGTTACTTCCTCTTCTTCCCATATAACCCTAGGTTCACCATGCAAATACGTTAAAGGTTTTATTGGAACAAGAGCACGTGCTGACATTGTTGGTTGTAAGGTTGTCGCATAAGCCAACTCCTTTGTCCCATTCATAGCTACTAGTGGTCCAGCCTCCATTGGAGGCTGACCACCGGTCATCCTGGCTATTCCGATGTTTCAATTTTGGTTTTGACGGCTAGGTTTTTCGCTCGCTTTCGTATTATAATTGTATGCTCTGTTTATATGAAAATTATTTTTTAAATTTGCATGTGTGTTATATTTATATTAAATTTTTATGAAAGTTGTATACAGTGTTGTTGTATGTGTGTTAAATTTCTAAAGTTTTGTACCATTATATACATATATCATAGCAATACTAAACATTTTTCATACATGAAAATTGTGAGCGAAATTCTAAGTCTTGAGTGAGACAGAGGCTGAGCTACGTTGTTGTGAGGTTGTCCAATTGGACACTCTTCATCAAGAAATTATACTGTATATACAAGTAAAATGATATACGAAGTGGTTAAATAACATATTCGGGATAAGGCTCAAGTACCCCTAGAAGTGGTTAAATAACATATTGGACACTATAGCTCTTATTGTCACCATCTTAACCACATGAGGAAAAAATTCCATATAATCCATCCCTTCCTACTGATTAACCCTTAGCCGCTAACCTTGCTTTGAACCTTTCTATTTTCTCTATTGATTTGTATTTGACCTTCAATATCCATCTACAACCTATAGGTTTCTTCCCTTGTGGTAAATCAGTAATTTTTTGAGTCTTATTGGTTTCAAGGGCATGGATTTCAGCCTTTATAGCTTGAACCAAGGGCTAAGAAGGCAATATTCATAGGGTATGTAGATGGAGTAAAAAGGTACAAGCTTTGGTGTTTGTCTTCACTCAAGTTTGTAGTTAGTAGAGATGTTACCTTTGATGAATCATGTATACTTGATCCTCGTAAACATTCTATAGAGTTATCAGGAAATGAAAACAACGATTAGGTGGAGCTACCTATAGAGCTTACCAAGGAAATGGATCAAGAGATTAAGTTGATGAGTCAAAAGATGCAAATTTTGAAGAACTTGTTGTCAATGAACCATTCACAATTGCGAAGGAAATGGACAAAAGGCAGATACAGAAACTGTAACGTCCTCTAGAGCAAGAAAATGTGATTGCATATCCAATCGTAGCTGCATAAGAAAAAATTAAGGATCTCGAACCCTCCTTGTATGTTGAAGCAACTTTTTGCAAGGATGCTGCACAATGACGGATACTCATGATGATAAACATGGAGTCTTTTCACAAAAATGAGACATGGGTTTTAGTTGAAAGGCCAAAGGAGAAGAGGATAGATGAATGCAAATGGATCTACTGAAAGAAAAAAGGTATTCTAGAAATAAAAAACGCTAGGTTCAAGGCGAGATTAGTTGCAAAGGGTTTCAGTCAAATGGAGGAAATTAACTACAATGAAATATTTTCTCCAGTCATGAAACATAGCTCAATTCATGTGTTACTAGAATTGGTTGCACAATTTGATTTGGAGCTTCAACAACTTGATATCAAAACTGCTTTCTTACATGGTGCTCTAAAAGAAACAATCTAGATAGATCAGCCTGAAGGTTTCCTAGATGAGGGAAAACAAGATCATGTATGCCAATTGAAGAAGTCTTTAAATGGTAATCAATCCCCTAGACAGTGGTACAAAAGGTTTGATGTATTTATGACTACACATGAATTCTCGAAGAGTGGATTTGATAGTTGTGTGTATCACAAGAAGATGTGTGGTAAGTCTGTGAATTATTTATTGTTGTATGTTGATGATATATTTACTGTTACTAACAATATCACAGAGATAAACTGTTGAGCAAGGAATATGACATGAAAGATTCAGGAGTTACAAAGAAAATCTTTGAAATAGAGATTTCAGGAGAAAACAGTGTTGTACATCTTTTTGAGAAGAGGTACATCGAAAAGGTTCTTAAGAGATTTAATATGCATATGAGCAAGCCTGTAAGTACACCGTTAGCTTCTCCTTTCAAGCTTTCTGAGTTACAAATGTCTCAATCCGTGGATAGGGTGGAGCATATGTCAAAGGTTTTGTATGCTTGCGCAGATGGTAGCATTATGTATGCTATGGTGTGCACACGTCCAGATATTGCTCAATTTGTAAGTATAGTAAGCAGGTACATGACAAATCTAATAAAATGGCATTGGAAAGCAGTCAAGTGGATATTGAGATATCTCTAAGGAGCTTCTGATATTGGACTAACTTTTCAAAAAAGTAAAGGTATTTTAGTTCTCGATTATGTTGATTCAAACTATGTAGGGATCTCGATATAAGAAGGTCCACAACTAGATACATTTTTACTCTCAATGGCAGTGTTGTTAGTTGAAAATTGACTTTACAGTCGATTGTCGCTTTGTCTACAACAGATGCAGAATATATGGCAGCAATGAAGGTAGTGAAAAGAGATATATGGTTGAAAGGTTTGGTGGCAAAATTGAGTTTGGTTCAACTAGAATCATTTGATTAAAAATCAAATATTTCATGAGTGCACCAAACACATTAATGTCAAATTCCATTTCATTCGAGATATCGTTGAAGATGGAGCTATGAAGCACGAGAAAGTTATCACAGACGATAACGTTGCAGACATGTTGATCAAGATAGTTCTGTTTGTCAACTTTGCACACAATAAGGACTTAGCAGGAGTATGCATCAATTGATGCAACTCTGGGAGAACAACTTCTAGGTCGAGCTAGTGGGTTCAACAAAGGTTTGATTCTTGTTTTTTCTTACAACGGGATTGCCCAGTAAGCTTAGAAGTTTTGGCCGGAGTTATTCATACGCATGCTCGGAACCCTAACCAATGTGGAGATTGAAAAATTTGGTTTGTTCCTTGTGGGATTAAACCCGATGGAGGAAATTTCATGTGTCACTTTACTTGGCTAGGAATTAAACTTGGAGAGCAAGCTAAAATTTGTGAAAGACAAATTTTGTATATTTTTTCTTTGTGGTTGGAGCCCAAGCCACCGATAAGAGGATGGTCATTCTTCATTGTTAAAAACACCATAAACTCGTACCAAAATACATTAGAAGAGTAGAGAATTAGTAGAACAATTCTCTTAGATGTATTTGGGATCTCTCCCCTTTCTTTGTTAATATACAGACCGTTGTTCTCTGGTGAAACATATAATTATTATGATCTTAACCACGTTAAATATTATTGTTCTTTATTTTCACATTTCCCCTAACAATAGTTATGGACACAATGTCTCTTTAACTTTCTACTCCCTATTTGAAAAAGGATATTGTAGACATTGAAATTTTGTGAGACTCTACAAGATGCGTTCAATTCAAGTTGGGACTTTACAAGGTGTATTCAGTTCCAATTAGAATTTTTGGAGGCTACTCAACCCTAAACCCTAGTTCATACCTATATAGAGGGTACTAAATTCCCTTAAAAGGCATCTCAAAAATTCCACCACAAATTCATGGAATATTCATAAAGAGATCAAAATATCAAATATGTTACAGAAAAATTTCAATGATGACCAACTTATTTCCTTGCAGGACAAACGTATCATCAAAAAGGAAAAGAATCAATCATGGATCCACATGAATCAAGTGAAAGATTAACCAATCAAGCATTCTGATTGATGAATATCAATTAAGGATCAAAATGAAGATTCCCATAAATCACAGATCACAAAAGGAAGCATTAATCAAGGAAGTTGCACTAATCAAGGAAGCTGAATAAATCACATATCACAAAGGAGCTAATCAAGGAAAGCTAAATATCTCAAAAGCCAACAATGAAGAACTCAATGGCTATATTCCATCCAACATCCAAGGGAAACTAAAGAACTCTAACGGCTACATCAACAACCAATCAAGGAAACTACAACGGCTATAATAAACAGTAAATCAAGGAAATTGATCAAGAATCAAGACTGGAAATCAGTCTTGTGCCTTATTCTTGTAAAATAAGGATTTCTTGCCTCCTTTTCCAAGGATTAAAATCTCTTGGGTTGCTATCTCTTTTCTGAAAGAATTTAAGACTTCAAACACTATAAATGAAGGCTCAACTGTCAGACGAAAGTGTACAACAAATTTGAATCATCTCACATTCTCTACTCTACTTTTATCAAGCATTGTATTACCTAGTTCTACTGTGTAAACAAAAAAGAGAGGAGTGAAAAATATTGTTGGTAAGGTTTTGTATCAAAACAAAAGAAAAGGAGTGGAACAAACACTGAGTCCAGACTGTCTACACTCATCTATGTACTCACACCAAAAGTTCAAACAAGCTTGAAGAGAACACCCTTGAAACCCAAGGGGACTGGACGTAAGATCCACATTGGATCCCAACCAGTATAAAAACATCATGTGTCAAGTTTACTTTTCTGCATTTTCTTACTTTCCTGTGCTTAACAGTCGACTAAGGAACACTTTAAGTCGACTACTCGTAAGGAAAACAAGAAAAAAATAGTAATTCACCCTCTCTTGCACTTTCAATTGGTATCAAAGCCTCGTCTCACAAAAATCTGTCTAACAACATGTGAGAAAAAAATCGTGGCTCAACAGATTATGGGAGCATTATTTCAAGAAGGAACTTCTCAAACAAGACCACCTTACTTCAATGGAAAACATTTTTCTCATTGGAAAGTAAGAATGGAAACCTTTATAAAGTCTTATGATGTGAAAGTTTGGAGAGTTATCACACTTGGTGATATTCCTATTCCCATCTCGCAGAGCTCAGACGAAAGTCAATCCTCTACTATTCCAAGTCTAGAGAACTACACAAATGAACATATGAAGGTTATTCAAATAAACTCCAAAGAAAAAAATATTCTCTACAATGCTATATGTGGTGAAGAATATGAAAACATATCATGTTGTGACTCTGCCAAAGAGATGTGGGACAAACTAGAGGTTACCTATGAAGGAACTGATAAAGTGAAAGAAACCATCATTAGTTTGCTGGTATATGAATATGAACTTTTTCAAATGAAGGAAGGAGAAGCTATTGAAAATATGTTTGCCAGACTGTGTAAGATCATTGGTGAACTCAAAGCATATCCTTTCATTGAACATATTCAAAGAGTCCTTTGAAGTCTACCACCTCAATGGCATGCCAAAGTAGTTGCTCTCCAGAGCATGAACTTAAACACTGTAACCTATGATGAGGTAAGAGGAGATTTAATAGCTTTTGAGAAAACACATCTCAACAAAAAGGGCCAAGAAGAATCCAAAAAGAAAACAGTGGCATTCAAAGCAAATCAGGAAGACAAAAGGGAAGAAGAGTTAGCCAAAGATGAAATTGCACTAATTACCAGATCAGTAATGGAATCCTTCAGAAAATCCAGGAACAACAGAAGAGGAAGAAATTTTGGAAAAGGAAAGTACTTAACTCATCAATCAAGAAACGATGGAAAATGTTACGAATGTGGAAAATATGGCCATATAGCTAGTGAATGTCCAGAAGCAAAGAAAAATTACTCCAGAGGAAGTCAAAAGAACAAAGCACTAAGCAACTGGAGTGATGAAGACTATTCTGAAAATGAACATGAAGAGATTGCAAATGTATGCTTCATGGCCATTGGAGAATCAAGCACTGAGGTATGTAAAAACTGTAATAACTTAAAAAATCCTGCTTGATCGTGTTGTTACAGACCTAAACATAATTTTTTCAGACTTTAGAGAACTTCAAAATGAAAAAAGGAATTTGGAAATAAAATTGGAAGTAAGCGAAGTTGAAAAAGATCTCCTTTATGAAGAAATTCATGAATTAAAAATTGCTCTTGAAAATTCTTCAAAAAATTCAAATTCTTTGAAAACCTCCTCAAATAGGGTCTCTAGTAGAAAAAACTCTTCAAATAGAAATTACTCTAGTTGCAACCAGTCATTCAAGTCGACTGCTTCAAAAACTAACAGTAATGACTCCAATTTTGAAAAAGACATTCATAAGTCCTACTATTACTGTGGAAAGTCTAGACATATATCATTCATAGCAGGTTTCGTAATCATAACTCATCTAAATGGGTATGGAGACCCAAAAGATCGAACTCCGAGTAATTCTAAGCTTGAAGGACCCAAAAAAGTTTGGGTACCTAAAAGGAGATGATGATTTTGTTTTGCAGGAACACCGCAAGAAGTCTAAATGAAAATGGTACCTGAATAGTGGATGTTCAAATCACATGACAGGAGATAAAAATTTGTTCAAATCAGTTACTGATTACAAAGGAAACATTCGTTTTGGTGATAACTTAAAAGGAACAGTAATTAGTATTGGTACAATTTCATTCAATGACTCATGTGATATTTCAAATGTTTATTTAGTGACATGACTCAAATACAATCTTCTGAGTATTAGTCAACTATGTGACTCAAATCTAGAGGTGCATTTCCAAAAGAATCGATGCTTGATAAAAGACTCTTCTGGAAAAAATTTACTACAAGGGAGCAGAGAAAAGAATGTATATATTCTTGATTTCGTAAAATACAATGGATAACATATTTGTCTAGCATCGATGACTGATGATCCATGGATCTGGAATAAGAAACTTGGTCATGCCAGCATGCGACTAATTGAGAAACTAGCCAAAAATGAACTAGTTATTGGATTACCAAAGCTGGACTACTCAAAAGATCACATCTGCGACGCATGTCAAATGGGAAAACAAACAAGAAGCTCATTCTCCGAAAAAGACATTGTCTCCACAAATAAACCTCTACAGCTCCTACACATGGATTTATTTGGTCTCACCAAAACAACTAGCATCAGTGGAAAGAGGTATGCTTTTGTAATTGTTGATGATTACTCTCGTTTTACTTGGGTTATGTTTTTATCTCACAAGGATGATACCTTAAAAAAATTTGAGTTTTTCTGTGAGAAAGTTCAATGAGATAAAGGTTACTATATTACATCCATAAGAAGCGACCATGGAGGAAAATTCAAAAATAACTTGTTCGAAAAGTTCTGCAATGAGAAAGGTTACACTCACAACTTCTCATCACCCCGATCACCTCAACAAAATAGAGTCGTGGAACGAATGAACAGGACACTACAGGATATGGCAAGAACAATGATAGTCAAGCATTCTCTTCCACACAAGTTCTGGGCAGAAGCTGTAACTACGGCTTGTCATGTGCTGAATCGATGCCTAATCAGACCTATTCTGAAAAAGACACCCTATGAACTATGGAATGGTAACAACCCAACATTAGTTATTTCCATCCATTCGGGTGCAAATATTTTGTTCACAACAATGGAAAAGACAATATCGGTAAGTTTGATGCACGAAGCGATGGAGGTATATTTCTTGGATACTCAAACTCTAGTAGATCTTATAAAGTCTTTAATAAGCGTACTTTACATATTGAAGAATCTATTCATGTTGTTTTTGATGATTATAACAAATCTGTTGAGACAAGAATTAATATTGATGATGAAGAGAGTCAACTCTCCATCTTAACTCAAAGGGAGCTAAATAGTGTTGAACAGTCGACTATAGAGGAATCTTCCATAAGTCCTATAGTCGAATATGTCCCAAATGAATGGAGAAGTGAACCAGATTATCCAAGTAAATTTATTATTGGAAATCCAAGTGAAGGTATGAAAACTCGAGCATAAAGAAGAAATGAGACACATGTTGCACTCATCTCTCAGTTAGAACCAAAGAAATTAAAGGAGGCTCTCTCAGATGAACATTGGATAAAGGCCATGAAAGAGGAACTAATCAATTTGACGAAAATCAGGTTTGGACCCTAGTTCCTAAACCTGATGACAAATCTATCATTGTAACCAAATGGGTATACAGAAATAAGCTAAATGAATCTGGAGAAGTAATCCGAAACAAAGCTCGCTTAGTGGCTCAAGGCTATTCTCAACATGAGGGAGTTGACTACGATGAAACTTTCGCTCTTGTTGCAAGGTTAGAATCTATTCGTTTACTTCTAGCTTTTGTTGCTCATAAATGTTTTAAACTCTTTCAAATGGATGTGAAAAGTGCTTTCTTAAATGGTTTTATTGAAGAAGAAGTTTTTTGTAAAACAACCTCCTAATTTTGAAAATCCTAATTTTCCTTATCATGTTTTCAAACTTTCAAAAGCTTTGTATGGTCTCAAGCAAGCACCTCGTGCTTGGTATGATCGTCTTAGCAAATTCCTTATAAATCATGGTTTTACCCGTGGAAAAATTGATACAACTCTTTTTATTAAAAGATCCTCCTTTGAGAACCTTATTATTCAAATTTATGCTGAGGATATTATCTTTGGAAATGCTAATATCTCTCTGTGTGATAAAATTTTCTATCCTTATGCAAAGTGAATTCGAAATGAGTATGATGGACGAATTAACTTTTTTTCTCGGACTACAAATCTATCAATCTGAAAAAGGTACGTTCCTCTGTCAAACCAAGTACTGCAAAGAGCTCATTCAAAAGTTTGGCATGGAAAACTCAAAGTCATTAGGCACTCCAATGAGTTCCACATGTTCTCTTGACAAAGATGACAAAGGTAAGACGGTCGACGAAACTAAGTATAGAGGTATGATTGGATTTTTACTCTATCTCACTACCAGTCGACTAGATATCATCTTTAGTGTGTGCAAATGTTCTCGGTTTCAATCAGCCCCTAAAGAATCTCATTTAACGGTGGTAAAGCGTATTATTCATTATTTAGTTGGAACAATATCCTTTGGTTTATGGTATCCAAAAGAAAAAAATTCTTTCTTGAAGGATTTTCTGACGCTGACTATGCAGGTGATAAAGACGACAGAAAAAGTATTAGTGGTACATGTCAAATTCTGGGGAAATCATTAATATCCTGGAATAGAAAAAGCAGGGATCTGTATCTCTTTCCACTATTGAGGCTGGTTATATTGCCATTGGTCAATGTTGTGCTCAAATTTTGTGGATGGTTCATCAATTAAGTGATTATGATTTGTCTTTCAAACCTGTCAAAATTATGTGTGATAATTCTAGTGCCATTTGTCTATCAAAAATTTATGTGTATCATTCTCGAGCTAAGCATATTGACATCAAACATCATTTTATTCGAGTTCATGTTTTAAACGGTGATATTGAAACTTCGTTTATTAGCACTGATTTTCAACTAGTTGATATTTTTACAAAATCTCTCTTAGAGGAAAGAGTTTGTTCTCTCCGAAATCTTTAAATATCATTGAGAATCCTTTACTTTGTTAACATTATTGTGTGCATTAATTAATTGTATGTTATTTTCCATATATTTCCTGTGTCCTCGCTGATTTCCCTGTGATTCTGGTTTGAGCTGCTTCTGTTTTGAGCCTATGGCTTCTCTTAAGACTCTCTGATGTTGTTTAAGTTTTTTTTTGTGAAACTCTTTATTCTTTCCTTTTTGCTGATGCTAAAGGGGGGGGGGATTTATTATCTTATTATGCTATCAGTGTTTGTGTTGCTTATGGTTGGTTTGCGATTATATCTATTGACTCTATTTGTGTGTCTCTATTGAGATCATTAGTTGTATTATCTGCATAGCATAGAAAATCTTTTGCATAGTTTCAGGGGGAGCAAGTTTAAAACTCAGCTCCATTGGTCAACTACCTTTTGCCACATTCAGGGGAGCAAATCAACTACCAGCTATATAAGTTGACTATATCAGGGAAGTATATTTACTATGTGTTGTCGTCATCATCAAAAATGGGGAGATTGTTTAGAGCAAAATTTCAATGATGACCAACTTATTTCCTTGCAGGACAAACGTATCATCAAAAAGGAAAAGAATCAATCATGGATCCCTATGAATCAAGTGAAAGATTAACCAATCAAGCATTCTGATTGATGAAAATCAATCAATGATCAAAATGAAGATTCCCAGAAATCACAGATCACAAAAGGAAGCATTAATCAAGGAAGTTGCACTAATCAAGGAAGCTGAATAAATCACATATCACAAAGGAGCTAATCAAGGAAAGCTAAATATCTCAAAAGCCAGCAATGAAGAACTCAACGGCTATATTTCATCCAACATCCAAGGGAAATTGAAGAACTCTAACGGCTACTTCAACAACCAATCAAGGAAACTGCAACGGCTACAATTAACAGTAAATCAAGGAAGCTGATCAAGAATCAAGACTGGAAATCAGTCTTGTGCCTTATTCTTGGAAAATAAGGATTTCTTGCCTTCTTTTCCAAGGATCAAAATCTCTTGGGTTGCTATTTCTTTGTTGAAAGAATTCAAGACTTCAAACACTATAAATGAAGGCTCAACTGTCAGACGAAAGTGTACAATAAGTCTAAATCATCTCACATTCTCTACTCTACTTTTATCAAGCATTCATGTATTACCTAGTTCTACTGTGTAAACAAAATAGAGAGGAGAGAAAAATATTATTGGTGAGGCTTTGTATCAAAATAAAAGAAAAGGAGTAGAACAAACAAGGAGTGTAAACTGTCTACACTCATCTATGTACTCACACCAAAAGTTCAAACAAGCTTGAAGAGAATACCCTTGCAACCCAAGGGGACTGGACGTAAGATCCACATTGGATCCCAACCAGTATAAAAACATCTTATGTCAAGTTTACTTTTCTGCATTTGATTACTTTCCTGTGATCAGCAGTCGACTAAGGAACACTTTAAGTCGACTACTCGTAAGGAAAATAAGAAAAAAATAGCAATTCACCCCCCTCTTGCACTTTCAAAATATTCCGCAAATTCATGGAATATCTTTAGATCAAATCCAAATCATCTTAATTTGAGAAATACGCCACTAACTGCCCCAAAATTATGAAGATCAAGTCCAAATCATCCTAGTTTGAGAAATACGTCACTAACGGGCCTCGAATTATAAAGCTCAAGTCCAAATCATCCAAGTTTGAGAAATACGCCACTAACGACCCTCAAATTATGGATAAATCTTATGAGGGAAGAATCAAGGGATCAACAGATTTGTACCCACAATATTTATCAATAATATTATGTTTCTTCATATTTATTTGTGATTATAATTTATTTTTTGTCACTTTAAAATTTGTTGCAAACAGATATATCCATTTATCTTTATTGAAACTATTCAAGTCTATTTTTTTGTTGTTGATAAAGTAACATGGAAACTATTTGATCTTAGTAGCCTCATTTTATCCTCAAATGACCATCACTTATTTAGAAGGATAATTTTTCTATGTTGTATATATATATTTGACTTAAATGTTTGAGGTACTCATTAGTTTCTTAGATTTTTTGTGAATGGGACGGTGCAACTTTGTACCCTACATGGATTGTGAGGGATGTTTGAGATGTAGTGGGGGTTTTATGGCTGTAGTTGCAATACATTGTAATATAAAAAATGTAGCAATCAGTTCAGTTGTGGATGTAGTACAAGAGCCTAGCAGGCTCTATGCCTTAATAACACAGCAATAAAAGACTAAATAAATTGGCTGGGCAAGTACTGTCGGAATGGGGTATGAAGGTCCTTACGAAAGACGATTCAAATATAGAGCTATCATATGACCTGGCCCCATGGCATGCTTATAGATTGAAAAGGTAGTAACATGGGCAAAACTTGCAAAATTCTGGTACATAAATTGTGGCTAAACTTTCCTGGTTCACAAGTTATGTTTGTACAATTTGTTCACAAAGTTCTTTCAAATGGACAAAACTTCTCTTGTTCACAAGTGTAGTTGGATTGACAAAAATTGGTATGTGTTGTTGAATTATTCACAAGTTTTTATAAGACTTTGTACCATCTATATTAATAAATTGTTCACAAACTTTATTTTGGATGCACATTAATTTGCATGTGTTGTTCAATTACTCACACTATTTGCCCTAATTATACAATTTATGGTCCAATTTTGATGTTCATTGAGCTTACGTATATCCCCATCCCAGACTAATAATGTCTAGTATTGAAGATAATTATTCAAAATATTCGATACTTCATAGCTTTAATCTCTTAACCAAACTTAGAATTAAGACACAATAACCAATTGACAAAAAAGAAAATTAAATTTTATTATAAGGCAAATATATATAGTTAAATAGAAATACATAAACTTTGAACAAGCTTGATTATTTTTACAATAGAGGGATCATGGATTGTGAGTGGATAGGTATTGATGGTATCAACCCATGGTCCAATAAGTTACAAATGCCTCAATCCGTGGATAGGGTGGAGCATATGTCAAAGGTTCCTTATGCTAGCGCAGATGGTAGCATTATGTATGTTATGGTGTGCACACATCCATATATTGCTCAATTTGCAAGTATAGTAAACATGCACATGACAAATCTAAGAATAAGGCATTGGAAAGTTGCTAAATTGATATTGAGATATCTCTAAGGAACTTCTGATATTGGACTAACCTTTCAAAAAAGTGAAGGTATTTCAGTTCTCGATTATGTTGATTCTAACTATATAGGGATCTCGATAGAAGAAGGTCCACAACTAGATATATTTTTACTCTCATTGGCAGTGTTGTTAGTTGAAAATCGTTTTTAATGTCGATTGTCGCTTTGTCTACAACAGAGGCAAAATATATGGTAGCAATGGAGGTAGTGAAAGAAGTTATTCGGTTGAAAGGTTTGGTGGCAGAATTGAGTTTGGTTCAGCTGGAATCATTTGATTAAAATCAAAGATTTCATGAGTGCACCAAACACATTAATGTCAAATTCAATTGCTTTCGAGATATCGTTGAAGAGGGAGCTATCAAGGACGATAAAGTTATCACAGATGATCAGACATGTTGACCAAGATAGTTCTGCTTGTCAACATTGCACACAATAAGGACTTGGCGGGAGTATGCATCAATTGATGCAACTCTTGGAGAACAAGTCCTAGGTCGAGCTAGTGTGTTCAACAAAGATTTGATTTTTCTTATTTCTTACAACGGGATTGCCAGTAAGCTTAGAAGTTTTGGCCGGAGTTGTTCATACGCATGCTCAAAACGCAAACCAATGTGGAGATTGAAAGAGTTGGTTTGGTCCTTGTGGGGTTAAATCCAATGGAAGAAATTTCATGTACTACTTTACTTGGCTAGGAATTGAATTAAACTTGGAGAGCAAGCTAAAATTTGTGGAAGACAAATTTTGTATTTTTTTTTCTTTGTGCTTGGAGCCCAAGTTTGGCCACCTATAGGAGGATGGTCATTCTTCATTGTTAAAAACATCCTAAACTCGTAGCAAAATACATTAGAAGAGTAGAGAATTAGTAGAATAATTCTCTTAGATGTATTTGGGATCTCTCCCCTTTTCGTTGTTAATATACAGACAGTTGTTCTCTGGTGAACGTAGAATCATTATGATATGAACCACGTTAAATATTATTGTTCTTTATTTTCACGTTTCCGCTAACAATAGTTACGGACACAACATCCCTTTATTTTATTAACTTACTACTCCTTATTTGAAAAAAGGATATTGTAGACGTTGAAATTTTGTGGGACTCTACAAGATGCGTTCAATTCGAGTTGGGACTCTACAAGGTGTATTCAATTCCAATTAGAATTCTTGGAGGCTACTCAACCCTAAACCCTACATCATGCCTATATAAAGGGTACTAAATTCCCTTAAAAGGCATCTCAAAAATTCCACCACAAATTCATGGAATATTCATAAAGAGATCAAAATCTCAAATATTTCGCAAATTCATGGAATATCTTTAGATCAAATCCAAATCATCTTAATTTCAGAAATACACCACTAACGGCCCTCAAATTATGAAGATCAAGTCCAAATCATCCTAGTTTGAGAAATACGTCACTAACGGCCCTCGAATTATGAAGATCAAGTCCAAATCATCCAAGTTTGAGAAATACGCTACTAACGGCCCTCGAATCATGGATAAATCTTATGAGAGAAGAATCAAGGGATCAACAACAGAGACGTATCCAGGATTTCGACAAGATGGGTGCACAATTACGAAAAAATGCATCTTAAATATAAATTTGATCGGTTTGACTTTTAGGTTCTTAATATGAAACATCAAATTTGTAAAATTATAGGTCCAAAATATATAATACTACTAGTTTTAATTTTTAATATACAGATTTGATTTAATTATATAAAAAATTTATAGTGCTAAATTTTTTCGAAATATTCAATGTAAAACACTTAAAAATTTTGAAAGCTTAAAGGAAAAAAACAAAAGAAAATTTAGTTGAAACGCCAAAGTGTAACCGATAACCACTTGGAGAGGTGTTACTCAAAAAGACAAGATAGATATAAGATTTAAATTTCTATTCTCACTTAGAGAGGTGCACCCAACTATCATCGTTTTATTATATGATACTTTGAACGTGGGTTCACACATCTATATTTAAATATTTTTAAAATAATATAACACTACTATATATATATATATATATATAAAATCTAGAGAGGGGAGCATGGGTTCACGTGAACCCACGGCAGCCCCTCTAGATACGCCCCTGATCAACAGACTTGTACCCACAATATTTATCAATAAAATTATATTTCTTCATATTTTATTTGTGATTATAAATTATTTTATTTCACTTTAAAATTTGTTGCAAACAGATATATCCATTTATCTTTATTGAAACTATTCAAGTCTATTTTTTTAGAGTTAATATCTCAAAAGGTCAGTCAACTCTGAGAATTTATCTAGTAAAGTCACTAAACTTTGTTTTGTATCAATAAAATCACTCAACTTAGACATTTATATCAATAAAATCGCTCAACTTAGATACTTATATCAATAAAATCACTCAACTAAAGTTATTATTAATTTTTTTTATATGACAAAATAATTTCTTTTATGTTATGTAAATATATAGACTCCACAGATAAATACAATTGAATTCGTAATTTGAAATTTCAAATAAAAAAATCTCGATTTTTATGTCTGATCACTAAGGGTCTCTTGGTCTTGATTTTAGAAGCAAAGCAAATCAGTGTGTGTGGTTTTGGCAGTATAGATTAATGTTTGGTTGGGCAGAGATTATATTCTGTTTAGTCAATTTTCCAGTTTTTTTTTTATATAAATTACTTACTTTAGAGAAATATTGAAATATTTGGACAGACATTTAAAAAGAAAATACTAAATATTTTTGAACTTTGGCCAAACATAACAGTTGTCATATTAACATCGGTAAAAAAAAAATTACTTAATCAAATATCATCCAATATTTTATTTTAAAAAAAAAGAACTTTCTAAAATAAGTAGATAAATTGAATGTCATCATCAAATTAACATTAATTAATAGAGTATTAGTTGCGGTGAACAGAGTTGGCATAGTTTCAGTTTGAGTAAAATTTAGATTTTTAAATTTTTTTTTATTATGAATATGATTTTATTTGTTTGTGGAGTCTACATTTATATGATACAAAAAATTATTTTGATATGTTAATTTTTTTAGAGAAAATAAATTTTATTTTTGATACAAAAGTCTAAGTTGAGTGATTTTTGTGATACAAATCAAAGTTTAATGACTTTGTTAGATAAATTCTCAAAGTTGAGTGATTAACTCATATTTTTGTGGTTGATAAAGTCACATGGAAACTATTTGATCTTAGTTGCCTCATTTTATCCTCAAATGACCATCACTTAATTATTTAGAAGGATAATTTTTATATGTTATTATTTGACTTAAATGTTTGAGGTACTGATTAGTTTGTTAGATTTTATGTGAATGGAACAGTGTAACTTTGTACCCTACACGGATAATTGTGAGGGATGTTTGAGATGTAGTGGGGTGGTTTGATGGCTGTAGTAATACTACATTGTAAGATAACAGAAGTAAAAAATGTAGCAATCAGTTCAGTTGTGGATGTAGTACAAGAGCCTAGCAGGCTCTCTATGCCATAATAATACAGCAATAAAAGGCTAAATAAATTGGCTGGGCAAGTACTGTCGGAATGGGATATGAAGGTCCTTACGAAATATAGAGCTGTCAAATGACCTGGCCCCAGCATGCTTATAGATTGAAAAGGTATAGTAAAAGATGGGCAATTTGTTGAATTTTGGTACATAAATCTTGTCACAAAATTTGCCTGGTTCACAAGTTATGTTTGATAGGGCATAACTTTGTACAATTTGTTCACAAAGTTCTTTCAAATGGACAAAACTTCTCTTGTTCACAAGTTTGTGTACAAATTATTCAAAAGTCTAGTTGGATTGACAAAATTTGAATTATTCACAAGTTTTTATAAGACTTTGTACCATCTATATTCACAAACTTTATTTTGGATACACATTAATTTGCATGTGTTGTTCAATTACTCACACTATTTGCCCTAATTATACAATTTATGGTCCAATTTTGATGTTCATTGAGCTTACGTATATCCCCATCCCAGACTACTAATGAGTATCGAAGACATATATAATTATTCAAAATATTCGATACTTCCTAGCTTTAATCTCTTCTCAAAGTCCTAAAAATTGACAAAACTTGGTTATGCTGTTTTCACTTAACCAAACTTAGAATTAAGACACAATAACCAATTGACAAAAAAAAAGAAAATTAAATTTTATTATAAGGCAAATGTATATAGTAAAATAGAAATACATCAACTTTGAACAAGCTTGGATCATGGAATTGTGAGTGGATAGGCATTGATGGTATCAGCCCATGGTCCAATAAGAGCCTCACCCAAAATAGGCCTTATACATTCCATGACCACACTATTGCATTTAGGCCCAGTTCCCATTCCCAATTGCCATACTTTGTCACCTTCTTTCACTCTTTCCTTGCCCTCTAAGTAAGCTAATTCATACCACAATGAAGCTGATGACTGATTCCCAAACCTATGTAATGTCATCAATGCTGCCTCCATATCTCTATCTCCAAGCTTCAACCTCTTTGCAGTCTCTCTCACAACCGATTTCCCCGTCGCCGGGAAACAGAAATGTTGAAATGCTCTTCTGAAATTAGGAATGTAAATTTCTTTACTTCTTTTATACATCAATACAGATCTAACAAACCTTAGTTTCTCTATTAGGGGGAGGAATCTCCCCCCTAGAACGGGCATGTGGGTCTGGAGAGTATCTCCAGCGACTTGCAACACATCCCCGTTCAGCCTCACTCCAGTGATTCCACTGGAGTCCTCATCACGATAAGCAGAGTAATAACCCTTGTCATCAAATGCTCCTTGTGTCCTGAGTGTCCAAAGCAATTTATACTTAGCATGCCTTTTCGCCTCTTTCTTGTTACTCAACAAGATCGCGGCACCCCCAACGCGGAAAATACAGTTCAAGATCATGAAAGGACGTTCTCTCCCGGGGTACCACCCCGTAGATAAGATCTCAGTGCTGAGAATGACCGCGTTGGAGTTGTCATGGGTGCACATAATGTTTCTAGCCATGTCCACAGCTAGTGAGTTAGCGCTACAACCCATCCCACTTATGGTGTAGCTCTTCACCCCTTCTTTCAAAGCGTATTTGTTAACAATAATGGAAGAAAGAGAAGGATTGGGGCAAAAGCCACTACAGTTAACAATAAGTATATCAATATCTTGAGGAGAAATGTTTGTTTTGGACAAGAGATTTTCAAAAACAGAGAAAAGGATCATGTGAACTTCATTGATAGCTTCTTTATGACCAGATTTTGGAGGCATATAAAAAAGACCTGGTGGGAAATAAGTCTGCTCCCCCAAGCCTGAAAGATGAAGAATCTTAGATATGAAAGAGACACTTTTATCATCAAAGAAATCAAGCATTCTTGCATTCTCAATGTAGGCGGTAAAAGGAACTCTCAAGCAGTTTGGTGGCTTAAAACATGTAAAATCAACAACATAAACAGGACATGTTTTTGAAATATAGGCTAAGGAAATGAAGTATATAAGTAGAACAGAAAAAGGTACGATATGAAACATAGGTTGAAGATTTTGCAAAATAATACAACTCTCCAAGGTAAAGAAAAGCAAAAGAACCAACACTTTGAGTATCTCCATCAAAGTTGAAGAAACTTGTTTCCATAAGAGCTTGTAGGAATCTAAAATTATTGGTTTTTTCTCCATGAGAAAAATTAAGGAATTGATGAAGACAAAGGACAATAATGTTTACTTTTTGCAAAGTAGAGTTGTTGATGTTTATGGCTTTTTGATGAAGTTATAAATGCTCATCTTTATCACATTATTATTATTATTATTATTGATTTATTGGTCATACAAGTCAATACAGCAGAATTGCTATTTGTACGGTTGGCAGTTATAAAACATAAAAGCTTAAACAGTTGATTGTTTTGAAAATGCGGAATGACCTGAAAGACCCTTATACTTGGCTCCATTTGTTACCTAGACCCTTCTACTCACGACTTTGCCAACTGAACACTTAAAGTTATTAAAACACACTATTTTAAACCTCTTTGACCGTTGACTAAGTTTATGTGGTGTTTTTTTGCTGAATCAGATCAAGAGAGTGGTTACACACGTTTAAAAGCAAGTGAAGACAACTATTTAATTTTTTTTAAAAAAAGAATTAAAAGAAAAATATAACAATTAAAAAAGAACCCCTTTCCCAATATGATGTACAGTTCTTCTTCTTCCTCATAATTTCACCCAACCCCCACTATCACCACACACACATCTTCTTCAATCTCTTCAAATACTCTTACCCACAATTCTTCCTCTTTCTCTTCTCATATGCTACCTATCATTTGAGAATTCTATAATGATCGGAAAAAAGATATTTATTTAGATTTGGGTAAAAGAGAGGGGGAAAAAAGAGGTTCTAAGTTGTGAAATAGATGCGGATTTTAGATGGGATTTTGAAAGACATGTTTGAGATTATTTTTAAATGTAAGACAATTTTATTGAGGGCATTTTTGAAGAGTTTTCTATAATGACCCATTTTTGGTCTGCTTCTCTTCTTTCTCATCCTCCATTTGAGTCACTTTATTTCTCACCACCATTAAAATAACAAAATTTATAATCAAAAGCATAACAAAGCTTTGCTTATATCTAATTCCTCTTCAATGTAAAAAAATCACTAGGAAAGAAAAAAATAATGAATGATTAGTAGCAAAATAGATGAAAAATATGGGAAGAAGGAAAAAATGTAAAGAAATCAAGAAAGAAAGGATTTTGGAGATTAGTTTGAGATTTCTTTTTAAAAAATATTATTTGTAATTAAAAGATGATGTGGCAATATATTTCTGATGTGGATAGTGAGGTGTTATCCACATCAACGCGATTGGGAGACACACATGATCAGAGGGGTTTAAAATACTGTGTTTTAATAACTTTAAATGTTTAATTGGCAATATCTTGAGTAGAAGGCTCCAGGTGACAAACGGAGCCAAGTACAAGGGTCTCCCAGGTCATTCCGCCTTTTGAAAATACACAAACTCTTGCCTATTGGACATACCATGTGCTACAAATCAAAATAATTCATACATATATTTGCTCAAAAGATTGCCTATGGCATGACGACGATATTGATGAGTCAATTGCCACGAATTAATTCCCTTATCATCCAAATTATAAAATCAAGTAAAATATTTTAATATTTTTGTGATGATAAAATAATTCAAGTATGTCTGTATCTTGTACTTATAACATATCTATTGAATATTGATTTTCATGATTAACAAACGCAGCGGATATGGTTATCTCCTATGGAAGGACCAGAACTTGATAGATACACCTAATTCCAACAAATATAGGAGTTAATAAATATTTTGTATTTTCACATTACATGATTTAACAGCTGCCTCAAATAATCAAGATTCTTGATGGTCGATGACTCGATGTGGAGTTTAAATTTTAAAAAAAGCGGATGAAGTAGGAAGCGCTCATTGTTCATGGAGCACTCGATCAATGGAAGGCTAAAAATCATAATTTGAGTTCAATGTATAGAAAAGCGTGTGACTTTTTTCAATGTTTTATTTATTCTCTAGGTCTAGGAAAATTATTCCTTCTATATTCATTTCTAATCTAATTTATTCCTATTCATTTTTTTTAATTGATCAAGAAGCATTATTATGAGGCAGGGGCGGCTCAAACCCGATGGTGGCCTAAGGCAAAACTCAAACTAGAGGCCTTAAAAAAAAATTATAAATATTTTTATTTTAAATCTATTTTTCTATTTCTTTTTTAGATGCAAAGTTGTTAATAATTTTTGTGTAGTCAATCTCTTCTAGTAATTCTTTTTCAATCGATAATATAGCCAAACCACTTAATCTTTCTTGAGACATTGTCGATCTTAAATAAGATTTTATTATTTTTAATTTTCCTAAACCTCTTTCAGTTGAGGCGACTATTACGAGAATTGTTAACATTATTCGATAAGCAATGTAAGCATTTGGAAAAGAATAAAGTCTTTTTATTTGATTGAGTATCTCAATTAGAGTATTGTCTTCTACTTGTATGATTTTCCTTAACACTTTTAACTCAGAAAATAAGTCTAAACCGTCAATATCGGAGTGAGTATTATGTTTTAAGGAACATTCAAGATTAAGACAATATTTTTTTTAAATTCTCATCATC
>NW_006239115.1:836997-841192 GCF_000226075.1 Solanum tuberosum | reverse complement strand
CAAATGATCTCAATTTCTTCCCACTAAATAGAAAACCAAAAATATTTTCATATACTTCAAATTGTTCAAATCTATTTTGAAGTGAAAAGATGGCTTGGTCTACTATGTATAAGAAGTAATCAACTCTAAATGATTCGGGCTGCTGCAATATATTTTTCTCCAAATTTAAAATATAAATTATCAATAGAACAAGTAAATTCTTAAGCTTTGAATAAGAAAGATGTAAAATTAGAATTTAGAGAAGAGAAGTGAGAATAAATAGAAGAGCGGAAGGGAGGACGATAGAATATATAAAAATATTAGAAAAAAAAAAAACTTGTACATTAAGAAAAAAGCACACAACTTTTTATTGGAAAGTTAAAAAGTCATAGTCATAACTCATATATATCACTTCAGCCGTCTGCATTTTTTTCCCAACCGTTTACATTTTTTTTCCAGCCGTTTGCATTTATTATTGTCTTCATTTTAATTTTTTTTTTTAATTTAATCTTACCTAATTAACTAAAAAATGGGGGCCCCTAAAATTGGGGGCCTAAGGCCAAGGACTTTTCCTTAAGCCTAACCAGCCGCCCCTGAGGTATATTCATAAATGAACTGTTACTTTTGAGCTAGAGTTAGCTTGGAGTTTTAGTTACAATCACTTAGAGCTGATAGTATAGATTGTTAAGTGTCTTAGATTTAGGCCCTTATGTTATTCCTTCTTTAACCTAAAATTACTCATTGTTTTAGTGTAGTTTCGAGAAAGAAAGCCTCAAGAAGGATTGTGATTTTATTTCTTGAGCAAGAAGGTTTATCAGGTAAGAAATTCATGTGTTACTTATTTTCACACATTACAAGCTATGAGAGTTAACCGAACTGGTACAAAGAACATGTTTTTTATACTTAAAGTTCAACAAAACGGGTATTTTTATAGGTAAAATACAATTGGTCAAAACACCACCTATTGTACTCATTTAAACCATCTTAAAAATAATCATTTTGAATAACTTGCCATGACTATATTGGATTGTTTGGTACCCATGATAAAGGGAAATGTTTCAAGGTTAAATTTGAAATAAAATTTTGTATTATGTTTTTTTGATAGTATTAATTTGTCTCAAGATAAATTTGTTCAAACATAATATAAAATTTATCTCAAATTTAATTTTGGATATCTATTTTGTCCCAATAAGCTTGGTGTGGAATAAATTAATTAATTTAAAAATTATAATCTCATAACTATAATTCCGAAATAATTTAATCCGCAAACCAAATGAATCACACTATTCACGAGATTTCAATAAGAAAGCTGGTACATGAATCACCTATAAGGTGTGTGGTATGAAGGGAACATATGGAAAATGTGAAGAATAAATGAGTTTCTTATTTATTTTATAGTGTTTGGTAAGTAAATAAAATAATATCATCCAAGAGCTAGCATATATATGTAATCTAACAACACTCTATGATGGTGTGGAATGATTAAGGGGTAGAGGGCATTGAGTGGGTGAAGATGAGACAATGAATTCGAAACGTCGTTTATGGAACTTGTTTTTCCTATTTTCTTTGGGAAATCTATTTTCCTCATTTTTAAGAAACTTATTTTACTAAAAAAAGATGTTTTACAAAATATTATGACCAATAAATATGAGAAAATTGTAAAACATTTCCTGTCCTCCCAAACTAATTTTGCCAAGGAAAAGCATAACAACGGACTCCTTTCAATTATTTGGAAATGATGAATATGGTGGATAAGTTTTTTGTATCGCATAACATATGCTTTCTCATGTTCATTTATGTGTGCTTAGAAGAAAATCAAATATGAGTAGTTAATTTTAGTAAATTATGGGCGAACTATAATTATTATCTTTTAATACGTTCATCCCGTTAACTTCAATTCATCCAAAATAATATTATACACAACATTAATGATAGTTCGCCTATTCTTTTTATTAACTCATATGCTCCATTTTCATACTCATTCAAGTATTAAGGTAGAGTTTTTGGCTAAAAACATCCTTAAACTATACCCTCAACTTAAACTATATCCTTCAATTATTTTTCTTAACAAAAAACATCCTTCAAGTATTTAAAACTTAAAAACTTTCATCCCTCTATTAAAATTTGTCAAAAAATTAGCGAATTCCACACAAAAAAATATGCAATTCATGCTATTCTCATAAAAGAAAATCTATAATTTTATTACTTGTTGGAAAAAGCTTCCAAAAAATAATTTTTTTTTCTTGTTTGCTGGTAAAAAAAAACAATGTTAGGACAGTGTAAGTCTACGAGTAGACATGATTTGCTCTTCTCCTTTACCAACTGAATGGAGTTGGAGCTTAATTTTACACCATCTTCACCTTATAAAGTCAAAATGTCGTTAGATCAATAATTTTTTGGAGCAAACTGATAGTTGAGGTAATCAAGATTCAACTAATTTTGATCTCTAGTACTCGAGTTTCATTTTCCATTATTAGAAGTAAAAGTCTCTGATCGACACCATTTTTTGCAAATTCAATGAGAAGAAAACATTTCAACGGATATTTTTTGATATCAAATCAAATGAAAAGTAAATAAAAATAATATTGCCAATTAAAAGGTTGACAATGCAAAACGTTGTTGCTAAAAAAATTCACAATATTTTATTTTAGATGTATGTAGAATGAACTAAATTGGTTTATTGAGGGTGATTTAGGGAGGTTTTTTGAGAGTAGTGTGAACTTTACATATTTTTGTGAAGAATTTGTTAATTTTTGATAAATTTTAACAAAAGGGTGAAAGTTGTCAAATTTTAAATAATTGAGGAATGTTTTCTGTTAAGAAAAATAATTTGAGGATTTAGTTTAAGTTGAGGATATAGTTTAAGGATGTTTTTGGCCAAAAACTCTATCTAGGTATTATCAAATTATTTTGTGAGTTTATTTTTATTTGAATATTTTTCTTGCTCACAAACTTTTTTTAAAAAAAGGCCGGTTCAATAATAATTATTTTTATTATATTTAGATCAACAAACATCACTACTGAGTACTAATTTAATTATATGAATTACAATCATGAGTTTCAATTAAGTATTTTTTTTTGTTTATATGATTTTTTCGTTAGATCTAAGAGCATCACTATATATAAAAAATAACAAAGATGTCACATTTAATAAAAAAGTAAAATTATGTTTTTATTTATAATTTTTTAAGTATCATATAAATAAAAAATGATCAACTAATATGAAACGAGGAAAGTAAATGATTAATTAATGTTTAATTATTGTGAAGAAAAAGAGGAACACAAACATATCCTTAGAAGATTTGTATGCAAAGTATTTAAAGCATTTGTCATTTTC
This sequence comes from Solanum tuberosum, assembly GCF_000226075.1. Lineage (NCBI taxonomy): Eukaryota > Viridiplantae > Streptophyta > Magnoliopsida > Solanales > Solanaceae > Solanum > Solanum tuberosum. The sequence goes on along the minus strand of NW_006239115.1, from coordinate 837,876 downwards.
CATAATACGATGGGGCATGAGTCTGACAATGTCATAACTATTACTGTTATTGTGTTGTTTCATCCATCATTACCTCAACTGTCCCCTTCCTATACCACCATTTTCCCTCTGTTTTTATTTATGCCATTATTTTTTATTTTACGTACGATAAAGAGTTAAGTAAGCTTATTATTTTACTTTTATTTAAGTCAATTTTCAATCAATAAATATGAATTAATTAATTTTGATTATTATATGTCATTATTTTTTATTTTACGTACATTAAAGAGTTAAGTAGGCTTATTATTCTATTTTTATTTTAAAAAAATTAAGTCAATTTTCAATCAATAAATATGAATTAATTTATTTTGGTTAATTAATTTGATCAATAAACATGAATTATTCACTTTGTTTTCAAGGCTAATAACTCATAAGGATAAAATAGGAAGAATATTGTAATTTATGCATTAATTTTAGGATAAATTACAGAAATCACATACTTAAAAGGAAAAATTACAATTTATCCCTTAAAAGTTTATAATTACAGAAATCCCTCATTTTCGCGCATCAAATTAGTGTATCAACGCTTATATTATTGTATCTCGCGCATCAGATTAATGTATCAGTGCTTATATTATTGTATCTCGCGCATCAGATTAATGTATCAGTGCTTATATTATTGTATCTCGCGCATCAGATTAATGTATCAGTGCTTATATTATTGTATCTCGCGCATCAGATTAATGTATCAGTGCTTATATTATTGTATCTCGCGCATCAGATTAATGTATCAGTGCTTATATTATTGTATCTCGCGCATCAGATTAATGTATCAGTGCTTATATTATTGTATCTCGCGCATGTATCAGCACTTATATAGCTCTGATACATTAATCTGAT
>NW_006239115.1:836379-836814 GCF_000226075.1 Solanum tuberosum | reverse complement strand
AAATTAATCTGATGCGCGAGATACAATAATATAAGCGTTGATACATTAATCTTATGCGCGAGATACAATAATATAACCGCTGATACATTAATCTGATGCGCGAAAATGAGGGATTTTGGAAATTTGTAAAACTTATACGGGATAATGGTAATAAGTAAACTAAAAGATGATATTTCTATAATCTTTCCTTAATTTTATGAAATGACAAATATTATGAACCAATAATTATAATAAAAATGACATATAAAAAGAAACAGATGAGTACATTTGAATAAATGCGTGCACAAATATTCACACACGGCTATAAAGGTGTCTTAATTTTCACTTTGCTCGATTTCCCATCTATGGTGTTGAGAATAACACACAAAATAAGTAAGTGAGAGCTGCTAAACAGCCAAAAAAATGTGGCCAGAATTTGGCCAGAAACATATAAAG
>NW_006239115.1:826475-836279 GCF_000226075.1 Solanum tuberosum | reverse complement strand
TCGATAATTATAGAAATCATGTGTAAAGTTCATATATTTCGAATCAAAGAGGGTCAAAACATTAATAGTATCAATCATACAAATTTTATTCCCTATATTACGTCGATTTGATAATTATGAATCATTATTATATTTGTTACTAAACTGACCTACAAATTCCAATTAACTGTTTTTTTAACTACTATATTTGAATAAAAAAATTAATGTTAAGTAAATTTAGTTAACACTAATCTTTTGGCCATAATCTGTTGTAATATTAGTTAGGTAATTTTTTTTTATAATAATACAACCAATAAGAATATAAAGTGTAATATAACGTGAAATTTTTCTTATTCTAATACAATCAACAAGAATACAATGTAATTCAGAAAATATATTTTTTTACTACTGATGTTACAATTTTTATTGTTTTTTTGTAAAACATAATTTGAAAACATTTTTTTTATATAGGTTGCATGAGATCACTTAATGTTTTTTTGTTGAAATTTGTAGTCTTTTTTCATAATTGACTATGGAATCATCATTAATGTCATTAATTATTTTCAATATATTGGAAACATAATGGAAGATTATAGAGATCCCAGGAATGTATTCAATTTTCAAGCTAAAAGGGTAAAATTGTCCAAAATAAAACTAGTTTATAGTGTGAACATGTCATTTTTCTATTCTGGCCAAATTATGGCCAAACTTTTCTGGCCAAAAGGATTTTTCCTAAGTAAAAATTGGAAACATATTCTACTAGTTCAACATCATTAATTAAGGATGGAAGATTCAATTAAAAAAGATCTAGTCTCGACAGGAAAAAAGACTTTCTTGAATTTGCTTAACCCCTAATTATAAATGTAGTACAAGATACTTCTTCTGTCCCTAATAATTAGTTATTTACTTTTCCTTTTTAGTTATCCCTAATTACTTGTTTATTTTGACAAATCAAGAAAGGAAAAAAAAATTCTATTATATCCTCAATTTATTATTTTGAAAAATATAGAACTTCTTGAAAATCTTAAGTTTTTAATTCATTCACTTCATAATTAATATGGGTAAAATGGTAAACTCATTATATCAATTATTGTTTTCTTAATAGGTGTGTCAATTCAAAAGTGGACAAGTAATTAGGGACAGAGGGAGTAACTCTTATCTACAGTCTACAAGAATTTAAAATAATAGAAATAATAAAAAAAAAAAACGAAAAAAAAAATTGAAATAAAAAGTAATCAACTTGTAATTATACCATGCAATTACCAGCAATTTACAATTCTTTCCTGAGAATTGGAGAGTGTAATTACCGCCGGCCAATTACACCAGTTACCTACTGATCAAATAATTATATAACTAACCAAACACGTCAGACAATGTAATTACATCAAATTCATTTATTAGTGACTTTTCAAACATGCCCTTAGTATCTTTTAATACTCTAAACTATCTAGATATAGACTATGTTAATCTAGTGTTATGCACTTATGCTTAATGCTAATTTATCGCATTTAAAAAAAATCTGATTTAAAAATTTAATAATGTAAGCAAGTAAACGGACTTATCATTATATAAGATTTAAATAATGATGCTCATATTGTTAGCTGCTAACTTGCTCTTCTGAGAAATAAAACATTTAGTACAATAGGGGAATGACAAAAGATATAATCATAAATTGATAAACATATTCATTTCAATAGTATTATGCATTATAAAAGTATTTGTTATAAACGTAAATTCATAATACACCTTTATTATGCATGCATCTAAAATTATTTTATGTTATCTCTTCCACTGCACATGAAATTAGTTGCATATGCATTGTACTAAATTAGTTACATACCTAATATCTTTTTGATTTCTTTTATTTTTAAAATAAAAAATGTTAAAATTAATAAAATCATCACAGGTTATCTTTGAAGATGGTCATATAGGAGGTCAAAATCAATTTATGAATAAAATATACGAATGAAACGCAACAGAATTCAATGTATTCTAACAATGATAAAATATACGACCAAAATAAATAAATAATGATGAATACATAAAATGTCATAAAAATATATAAAACACAAGAGTAAAAGGAAAATATTGTGATAGTATTGAAGTTTGTCACTAATAAACAGAAATATAGCGTCGTACATATATACATTTTTTTATTATTATATGGAAACATGAATATTTACGAGGAACTCCTTGGCATACTTCGAATTTCAATAATCAAATAATTTAATTTTGATCGTAAATTCAAATATAACTATCACATTTCAACCCATTAGACTGTGAATACTTACTCTAACACCTAGATAGGAGGACGTTTGCACCGATCAAAATCAGGCCATGCGAAAAATAAATAATCTATTACAAAAATCTCTTTAATACTTTTAAAATTTCATGAAAACATTAAACTTTAACGAAAATCTTTTACAAATGACCGAAGACCCTTCCAAAGAACTAATCTAAAGAGGTACAAGAGCTACTAAAAGAGTATATTTTATGCAAGAAAATAGGACACACCTTCCACAATAAGGAAAGGAAGATGGAAGTTGTTGGAGATCATCATCATCTTCACCTACGAAATATCACTGAATTCCTGCAATCAGACTATGGCAAGTGATATAGCAAGAATAGTATCAGTACAAACAACACGTAATGATAGGCATTATCGATCGACCCGAACCTACCACATAATATAAAGTAGACATTCATAAGAAACATGCAATGATAAGGTGCCACCACTCCAAGTCTTTATCCACCCGCTTTCACCATCCCAGATATAATACCCATAACTAGCACACTTTGATCTCAGTTTCCTACCTCATTATGCTGCCAACTCTATCATTAAAACATTCAGCGTTACCCTTTTGCCATTGTAAGGCTTCCCAAGCCTACTTTTTATGTCACCCTAATATAAGATCATACCTTAACCTTTTTATCACATAGAGATTTCTCGAATAACAAGACCATTACCAACTATGTTAACCAGTCTACTTTTTTGACTCACCCTACTATAGCGGCATGACCCAAAGTATATAGTCACATAAATAACATGTACTCCCTTTGTCCCAATTTATATGACTTACTTTCCTTTTTAGTCACTCCAAAAAAGAATGACACATTTTCATATTAATTAACAATTTAACTTTAAAATGTTCATGTTATCCTTAATGAAATGATTTATAACCACACAAATTTCTATCATTCATTTTAGACTACAAGTTTTAAAAATCTTTCTTCATTTCTTAGACTTTGTGCCGAGTCAAAGTACCTCACATAAAATGAGGCGGAGGGAGTATATATTATTAAAATATTAACAAATATGCAATCTAGTATTAGTATAAACTAAATGTTTAGAAATTGAAACTTTGACTAGTCTATTTTGATTGAAATGTATTTTATATGTAATTGAAGGAGTTGTTTGTACTTTCTATTGAATATATATTTGTACATGTATAATGTGATAGTATTATACAATTGAGACTTAGCTAGCGTTTGGCCTCATGTTCTCAAATATTCTTGGCGAATCATATTTGGGTGAAGTTTCACCATTGGCCCCAATTTTTCCCAAAAATATTTGACTATTAAAAAAAAAATGATTTATACCCATAAGTTTTAAAAATTATTTAAAATACCAATAAATTTATATTATCATTTTATAATGAATATGTTTCGTTAAAAATAAACTTATAATATAATTGATAACAATCAACAATAACAAACTAACAATATAGGTAAGACAGTACATTAATCACATACTCAAGACAAATTTTCTCAAAAATATTTGACTATTTCAAAAATATGATTTATACCCACAAGTTCTAAAAATTATTTAAAATATACATAAATTTATATTATCATTTTATAATAAATATGTTCTGTTAAAAAATAACCTTATAATATAATTGATAACAATAACAATAACAAAATAACAATATAGGCAAGACAATACATTAATCAGATACTCAAATTTGTCGCTGATTCAGTTACAATTATAATCCATTAAACACAAATCGTTCTTTTTCCTTAATTTTATCACTAAATTAGAGCTCCAACTTTTTCGGAGGAGGCAGTAACAAATATTAGTTGGAATTAATAAATAATGAGTATTCTTTTATAAAATATAAAGGTTTGGGGTAATTTTTGAATTTTTTAAAATTCCCAAATATTAGAACTTGACCCAAACACTAGTTTTTTTCTAGTATTTGAGAACTTGGTATACTTGACAAATATATTTGCCAAGTTATATGACCAAACACCACTTCCCAAGTTTTTCCCAAGTATTCTTGGGGCCAAACGGGTCCTTAGTATTATACAATTGAGACTTCTTTCTGAATTGTCGAAGTCATAATACTCTATTATTCGAGTATATATTAGTCGAAGTTGAACAAACCATTGTTACTAATTTATCCATACCGCAAAATGTCAAAATCGAACTTCAAAATACCAAATCATACCAAATTAAATTAGTATGATAATAATGATTTTTAAAATCAAATATCAAAATACCGTATTAAAATTTTAAATTCCACATCATATCAAACCATGCCTAACCCTAGGCGTGTAGCCATTTTGAAGGTTCATATAATTGTTCAGATTTTGCCTTCGTATCGTCCCACTGTACTTTCATGATAAATGAATTTGAAAATGCTAACAAGGCAATAATTACTCTAGTCTCTATACTATATTTGATACAGCGAAAATTTTATAATTGACATTTATAGGATTAATAATTATAAGTTATAACATTAATCTTTAACTTTCAAGTTATAACAATAAATAATTACATGTTGTAACATTTTCACTTATTTAAAAAAGGATTTAAAAAAGCAGTAAAAATCAATTAGTTTTTTAAAAAAAATAAAAACGGAACTTTGAGTAACAAACAATTTGAAAATATTAATGATAATTAAGGGAGGCATAAAAATAGGAGAGTCATAACAAAATAGAATATTTCTTTTTCTTTTTTTATGTCAAAACAGTTATTTCAAATAGATTTATTTTTAAAATAATTTCAACAATTTATCTCTCTTCTCAATATTCTCCCTCATATAATTTGTTCAAACAGTATTCTTAGTCGTCACTCTCATCTACTTCGAATTTGTTTTTGTTCAATAATCGTCATTTTCTTGTAATGAGCGGTTTCTTATCAGTATTAATAAAACATGGTGGTAGATGAGATCCTTCAGGTTAGTGTTTTTTTCCGAATTTTTTTGTGTAATTGATTGCAAAAAAACTGAGTTTTTTAGTGAAATTTTATAATTGACATTTATAGGACTAATAATTATAAGTTATAACATTAATCTTTAACTTTCAAGTTATAACAATAAATAATTACATGTTGTAACATTTTCACTTATTTAAAAAAGGATTTAAAAAAGCAGTAAAAATCAATTAGTTTGAAAAAAAAATTAAAAACGGAACTTTGAGTAACAAACAATTTGAAAATATTAATGATAATTAAAGGAGGCATAAAAATAGGAGAGTCATAAGAAAATATAATATTTTTTTTCCTTTTTTTTTATGTCAAAATAGTTATTTCAAACAGATTTATTTTTAAAATAATTTCAACAGTTTCTCTCTCTTCTCAATATTCTCTCTCTCTAATTTGTTCAAACAATATTTTTAGTCATCACTCTCATCTACTTCGAATTTATTTTTGTTCAATAATCGTCATTTTCTTGTAATGAGCGGTTTCTTATCAGTATTAATAAAACATGGTGGTCGATGGGATCCTTCATGTTAGTGTTTTTTTTCAATTTTTTTTATGTAATTGATTGCAAAAAAACTGAGTTTTTTTTAATGTATAGCGTTGTTAGTTTTTGGTATGAAACATTTTTCATTTTTTGGTATGTTTTTTATTTAAAAAATTACATAAAATTTGATGAAATTGGTATACTAGATATTTTAGACATGTATGAAATTTCATATTGTTTTTTGTACTATTTGTGATTTTGGATACTGTTTATTTATAATAAATGACAATTACTAGTTCAAAATGGTATAATTGTTATATTCTTTTGGTATGAATCGGTGATGAAATATGTATAGAAAGTGTGCAAAAAATTGGTATGAAATTTGTGAATCTGGTATGATTGAACTTTTTTTGGCATTATATTTGTATGGATTTGGGCGTAATAATGGAATAAATTTGGTATACTGATTATTTAATAAATAACAATTACTAGTTGAAAATGGTATAATTTTGGTTTTCTTTTGTTATGAATGTTGTATGAATCAGTGATGACTTTTTACTTGAAATAGGTATATAAAATGTGGATATACCAAGTTATGTGTTGGAGCATATGGTGAGAGAGATTTATGGTTGAATAGTGAAGAAGAAGATGAATATGGTGAGAGAGGAATTTTTTTCAGTTTGAACGTGGGGGTGGGGTGGGGGTGATAGCGTGAGAATTGGACAGAAATGTGGCGGGGGTGGATAGTTGACTTGTGACAGTAAAAAAAGTGTATTTGAAAAGTAAAAAATCCCTAAAAATGTGTATTAGATAATTACGATTGATTCTCTATTTTAATTTTATTTATATAACCTATTAATTAAATTATAAAATATTATTATAAAAAGACTAATTATTTAATAAAATTGAATTAATTAATTTTTAATAAAAAAATGATATGTTATAACTCGCAATTAAAATGTTATAAGTAGTAATATTTAAAAAGTAGATTTAAAACCCGTAATATTGTCTCTTAAATATATATGTGGGGGTGATTATTCCTTTGATACATATATATACTTGATAAATTAGTAGACATGGACTAGAGATTATTTTCTCACACTTGTGGCCACAAATTAGCCATTGAAAGTGCAAGCAGATGTTTTTAGAGTGTTGGAATAGTGGCATTATTAGAAGGGAGAAGGGTAGATTGGAAGAGCATCTAAGAAGATATATTAATATTAATCGTTATTTCTAAAGGATTGTGCAAAGTATTACGGTGAACCCCACAAAATGACTCGATTTTGTCCCATTCCATTGGCTCTTTCAAAATGTACCACTTCCCCCTTATCAATGCCATAGCAGAAAGTGCAGTATCCCCAATCTAGTCATGTCTATAATAGAGTCTTCAACATAAGTTCTATTAACCTAATATCTTGTTTTATCCTTAACATTAAAAAAGAAAGAAGTCCTTCACATAAGTACTAAAACCTGAGTGTTGTCTTTTTGGGAACCTAATAGTAGTAGCTAATTTCCACACTCTATAAAGTTGGTCAATACAGATGGTCTAAGTTTTTCACATGGTTGAAAGTACCTTAATCAACCAAGAAACTTAGCTACTCTCTTTGCTTTGTACAGGATACTTTAAATGCATATTAGTTCAAAGTTTATGGACTTGCAAGCTAAGCAGCAGATTCACAAGCAGGAGCTTTTGTGTGATTTGCTCATGTGCCAAGTGAAATTTGTAGCATATCATAGATTTAAAAAATCCAGCAATTTCAGTTTAGGTACTTCAGAAAAGATCTACAATCAATTCGACAAGGCAAAGCTACAACATTCATCTGAGAAACAAATCTTTTGGTTGCAAAGGCAGTTCTTTTGTTTCGCCACCATAAAGCTCAAGACATAATTGACTAATCAGCCTGTTCACGTCAAAACATAAAACATTTTAACTAAGGCAGAATGACACAAATTGTTTTTATGCAAATATAGGTATGAATAAGAAGTTGAATCCGGCAAGAGCAACTGAACTTCTCTAGTAGTTGCATAGTTGGCCCCTAATATATACACAATCAGAGTTAGAAATCTGGTGATGCATGTTTATAGTTGCTAATAAGAATCTTGAGTTGTGCCTTGTTGAAGAAAATACTTTTCTTTTGATCCAGTAGGGCCTTGTCTAATACCACATGAAGATACCATGGGTCAGTAGTTTCAGTCATTGATCTTTCAAAACTTTGTTTAGACCATCAAAAACACTCTGTAAAGTAACATCCTCCACGATGATGACTTTATCCCTGGATTTCGACCCAGAACCTATAGAAACTTGTCTTTTTTTTACCCCAACAACCTGTTCAAAATGAAGTGAAATTTTAACCAAGGAAATGAAGCTTCTGTTCATTTTAAACACAAGTAACAAGTATACAAGGAATTGGAGTTTATTTTCATCTAAACACTATTAAGAAGTATCCATCTGCTACAATCTTAAACAAAACAAATTTCAAGTGGCTGTCTCCGTAATTGGTTTCCAAGTCTATATCAGAATATCAAATGAACAGGTATAGGAAAGTAGGAAATTAATTTCTCCTCTTTTTCACCTTTTAGCCTCTATAATCCTTTTGGTTGTATGTGCAGTGGTTAGCAGTTTATCAGAGGCTGGTACCAAATAATGGAAGAACAAATAAGAGCAAAAAAGATGCTTTTGTAAATGTAAACAGTTGATCATAATGATAAAAACAAAAATAAATACTAACAGTGGATTCCTCAAGCAATTGTCTTACCAAATTGCTTATCAGATGCCAGAGGCTCCCTATGACTACTTTAGCAGGGGATATAAAAGTAAAATATCATTTTATCAAAATGAACTCCACAGAGGGTTTTCTTTCAACAAACACTCCATTCTTTTCCTGTCAAGACATTCACCATCCATGATCTATATATGGTATGTTAGCCGTTAACTTAATATTTTTTGATAGCCGAGAAATCTCCAAGTACCAGTGGCACAAGGTTCAAAACTTGGTGTATAATGGGCTCCCCTCTATCCTTTACCACTTAAATATCAGGTTTTTGTCTATGGCAGGGTTCAACCTCATGACGTGCGCTTGTTACACTCTTGCCACTAGACCAAAGCCCTGGGGGCGAAAGAATGCCAGTTAATTAGGACCCTTGCTTCCTCAATTCGCAAGCAGCTTCCCTCTCCAAGATCCAAAGAAAGAAGGAAGAGACTAGTATTCCTGTAACATTTTTCTCTCGGCTTCCTTTTTAAGACAAACCAACTCAAGATGAAAATCATCCACGAGAAAAAAAGAAGGGATTACTTTCACTAGTGTAATCGTACTAAACTTATATTGCAGGAAAGTTAGAAAACTAAATTATGTAACCAAAAAGTATCAACTATTCTTACGTATCTCAGAAAATCAAATGCCCCATAAAATCATTGATTCGAGAATACAAGATCTACATAGGTTACCACATAAGTATTAAGTAAAGATTGCCATCAGAATTTTTTCCCAATGCAATAGGCCCAATCATTTTTTTACTTTCTTCCTTATCTTTTCCCTCACAGAAAACTGCTGGAAATGCTACCTGAGAGATGTCCTTCAGACGACAGCTAATGTCTTTAGATCTACGACCCTCACCCTTTTCTCTTTCTTTTGAAAACTCCACCCCATGGAAATCCATTCAAAAACTAATACTCCAAAATCTTCTCGAAATGAAACACATTAAATCTTAAAGTCAGTTCTCTGGAGCTTGCAAATTACTATGTCACTATCGCTGGAGTTGTGGCTTACAGGTTATTCCATCACCTCTTCCCTCTCTGTCTTCCTATCACTTCATTGTATATTAATAAATTTCTTCTATATAACTATTGTTGGATCTTTCACTTGTGCATACATTATTACTTTGGGTAATTTTATTTCCTAAGTAACACTGTATGAAAAGTATTACTAGTACTAATTAATAGCTTGAAAAAACAGGTAGTAACTGTTTTTACTTATTATTAATTTTATATTTTTGTAAGTCAACAAGGATCTTGATAAAGTTAGCCAGCACTGACTCCATTTTTTCGGTGTTACTTCTCCAGTTTATGTTCCGACTCCATTGGTATGCCATCATCATAGTCATGACTTACAAAAAATCTAATCTTCCAGTCAACACC